>NC_041388.1:209763008-209801076 GCF_002162155.2 Triticum dicoccoides
GGCCGAGTGGGGAGGGGGTAATGCAGGGGGCGACTGGGCCGGCCTGGGGCCCGATGGCCTGCTGGGCCGAGGCCCAGGTTGGGGTCTTTCTTTTTTTTGTTAGTTTGTTTCTTTTATTTATTTACCTTTTCTGTTTTAGTTAGTTTAGCCCATTTAGGTATTTTGTAAAATTGTGTTTGCTGCACCATAATTACCCTTGTAATATTCGGCACCCACCGAACATTTTTGTTTCAACTTTTGAAAACTTTTATTGTTGCCATTAATTTGGGTGTTGAACTTGACTCGGTTTGACTCGGTTTCGAACTAATGGTAGATTAGCAACAGTAATCGTGGTGACGTGGCACCATTAGCATGGAATTACTGTAGCTTGATTACCCGGGCGTTACATGTAGCCACCAAAAACCAATCGGGACCCTGTTCTGGCACCCTGCCGGAGGGGGAATCCCTCGTCGGTAGCCATCTTCATCATCCCGGCGCTCTCCATGATGAGGAGGGAGTAGTTCACCCTCGGGGCTGAGGGTATGTACCAGTAGCTATGTGTTTGATCTCTCTCTCTCTCTCTCTCTCTCTCTCTCTGTCTCTCTCTCTCGTGTTCTTGATATGGTACGATTTTGATGTATCGCGAGCTTTGCTATTATAGTTGGATCTTATGATGTTTCTCCCCCTCTACTCTCTTGTAATGTATTGAGTTTCCCTTTGAAGTGATCTTATCGGATTGAGTCTTTAAGGATTTGAGATCACTTGATGTATGTCTTGCATGTGCTTATCTGTGGTGACATTGGGATATTCGCGTGATTCACTTCCTGTATGTTTTGGTGATCAACTTGCGGGTTCCGCTCGTGAACTTATGCATAGGGGTTGGCACACTTTTTCGTCTTGACTCTCCGGTAGAAACTTTGGGGCACTCTTTGATGTACTTTGTGTTGGATGAATAGATGAATCTGAGATTGTTTGATGCATATCATATAATTATACCCATGTATACTTGAGGTGACATTGGAGTATCTAGGTGACATTAGGGTTTTGGTTGATATGTGTCTTAAGGTGTTATTCTAGTATGAACTCTTGAATAGATCGATCCAAAAGAATAACTTTGAGGTGGTTTCATACCCTACAATAATCTCTTCGTTTGTTCTCCGCTATTAGTGACTTTGGAGTGACTCTTTGTTGCATGTTGAGGGATAGTTATATGATCCAATTATGTTATTATTGTTGAGAGAACTCGCACAAGTGATAGTATGAACCCTAGTCCTTGTTTCCTAGCATTGCAATACCGTTTATGCTCACTTTTATTACTTGGTACCTTGCTGTTTTTATAATTTCAGATTACAAAAACCCATATCTACCATCCATATTGCAGTTGTATCACCATCTCTTCGCCGAACTATTGCACCTATACAATTTACCATTGTATTGGGTGTGTTGGGGACACAAGAGACTCTTTTTTATTTGGTTGCAGGGTTGTTTGAGAGAGACCATATTCAACCTACGCCTCCCACGGATTGATAAACCTTAGGTCATCCACTTGAGGGAAATTTGCTACTGTCCTACAAACCTCTGCACTTGGAGGCCCAACAACGTCTACAAGAAGAAGGTTGCGTAGTAGACATCAGGCATGCATTCTTTTAGAGGGCCGAGAGATAGTTTGTGTGCGTACGTGAAAGTGGTGTAGAAAGAGGGGGTGTCCGGTGGAGACAAGGAGAGATATGCCCTTGTTTTCTCTTTCCCGTGACTAATATTTTAGGAGAAAATATAAAGATTCACAATGCAGAACAACTTTTTTTGGATGCACCATGCAATTAAATTTCATGTATAACATTGTACTATTTTATATGCTTATTTTCTTAGTGGCCGATTGCGTGTGTGGTGTGGTGGGCACATCATTTCTAGTTGTGGTGGGTCAAGATGAGGACTCATGGGTCGGTTCCATTCTGCGCCACATATGTTGGACCGAGACACATTATACCAAGACCCATGTGGAGGACTCGGCATACAAGACGAAACTACCAGAGTCGTGGAGGACTCTATCCCCACTGATGATAAGCTGGATATAGATGATTTGTAACCCTAGGCCCGAGTATGTTATTGAAGCCCTGGGGCTAGTTCGTCAATAGTATACACACACAATGCCTGGTATTCACGTGTACTTTGTACACACCCCTATCACTAATATATAGTACCAGGAGTAGGCTTTTTCCTCAACTGCAAGGTCCCGAACTTGGGTAAAATGTTGCCTCGTATTACCATCCAGCCAAACAGTCAGGGATATCGTACCGAATGATCTGATGGAATCATATCTGCCAACTACTAAGAGAGAGGTGTGTCTATGGGAGGTGCAATGTGTGCGAGAGAGGCCTAAAGATAATGTGCTTGTGAGAGACATGTAGGCACATAAATGTGCGTATAGAAGGCTAGTAGAGATTGTGTCTGTGTATATGCATGTGAGAAAAATAGTGTTTTCCAACTGAGATTAGTGAAAAGAGTGGTACATAGTAGTCCGAAAGAGAGAGGGAGCTATGTAGAGAGTGTGTGCGCGAGACCCCCCGAAACCCCGTGAGAGATTGTGAGCATGTGTGAAAGAGAAGTGCCGATGTATATAAAGTGTGTGTACTTATACGTTATATAGAGAGATATATAGCACGTGTGTGAGAACGGGCCGAGGCATAGTGCATCTACGTGTAAAAGGCGGTTCTACGCATTAAGTTAAAATATAAATGGCATTATTATTTTTGGATGAGATCATGAATTTTGAAATTTGTGTATGAACGAAAATTGGTCTATCAGACACCCATACTCTATTGAATTCTAGCATGTGCATGTCTTTATTTCATATTATCGATCCATAGAGTGAGAGCGGTTTGAAATACAGACAATGTATTGCTTTTGCAATTCATATATAAACATTAATCAGTGCACTCCATGTTGCTAGTGTGAAGCACTTTATACATTTGTCACTTACATGGATACATTCCGAATTGCTAGCTATGAAATAGAATATATGTTGAATTCAACATAAAGGGGGCTTCGAATATTCGAATTCATAGGAAGTGCATTGATCTATTTGATTCCGAGATAATGGCATTTCTAAATCAGATCTAAAAGGGGGCATCAATCTTTGTTGTGCGTTTAAACATGCTATATATTTATACGCATGTCTAACTATTTTTTTGCAACAAAGGAGATTATATCTAGAACCATGCATGAACTAAGGTAAGTTGCATATTTTTTAATGTATACTCATGTACAATGTATATTCAAATGTACCCCCTCCATTCCAAAATAATCATAGTTTTAGGATTTTCAAGAGTCAAGATTTGTGATGTTTGACAAATCTAGAAAGTTCAATTCAAGAGAACCAAAAACGTTAATGCTTCTGCTCCCAAATATTGAACGAAGCGGCAAATAAGCCTCTGGTCACCCGAAACCGCGCGAGACTAATGTTTGGTGGTAGGAAATTATTGTCCTGACTCTGGCCCATGTAGCCTATCGGCCCAATGTCCAAAGGTCGAAACCGGGTAGGTTTGTAACTTCACCAAGACGCCAGTTTCAACCGTCTCCGAGAAGCATTCACACGCCGTGGGTGCCTAAACACCCATGAGCTCGGCCAAAATCTATCCCGCCCACCATTTGGGACACCTGAGATTACTGTCCTACCCCCAACCCGCAATATGTCTGAAATTTTAGATGGGAGCAAAGTTTGTAACTTCCCCCAAATTTCAAACAAGTGCGTCCCAAACCGAAACATTGTCCCCCCTTAGTCCCCGTCCCTCTGTTTCCCCATTCATACTCCGTGGGCGCTAAAATGCCTTCTCCACCAGCTGTGAAACCACAGCCTCCTCCTTCCTCCACCCCATCTTACCCAATCCACCACCGCCCTCCTCCATCACGTCGGAGCCGGTACCTCGACATCGTCGTCCAACGCAACCACAACTGCAACATCCTCAAAGACTTAGCAGCTGAAGCCGAGGCAGAGCTGCCTCCACGACGCCGACGTGCTCCGTACAAGAACCAATTCGACCATGCCGTCCTGCCCCTCACCACTATTGCTCCATTGTTGCAACCGTTGACCACACCAGAGATGTTCCTTCTACGCCATTGTTCGCCGCCTCGAATCTATTTCCCCGCCACTGACAGACGGCCACCGCACCAGACTCAACAACTTGTCCATGGGTTCGTCCAAGGCTCCACCATTCTCCACAACTTCTCGTTTCCAGCGAATGACAAGAAGATCATTGGAAAAACACAAGGAGGACACGGCACTGCCAGCAGGCAGAGGTATTCCTCTTCCCTTATTCATGCTCTGCTCATACCGTCTTCATCCCACGAAAGAAACTAGTTGAGCGCTTCTTACTGCATATTCTTCGTGATACTAAATGCACAAGGTTTCCTCCCATTTACTATTTCACCTTGTCTAGAGGTCAGTAGCCTGCCTGGAGTTCAATTCAGGGTTAGCTGAATCACAATTACAAGTAGCAGCAGCTGCTTAGGCACGCGGAGCACCTTGTCCGCCTGTTCGCTAGGGAAGCGGCACATCGGTGTCTATCATAGGGGTGTGGGGCACAGGAGCTGCTTGCGCCTGATCTAGAGGTCGGCGGGGCTTGAAGGGATGGCCGGGGGCGGTGCCAAGCAAGGTGGTGCGGTGAGGTCAAGGGGAGGGCGGGGGCAGGGGACTGGGCCGATGGTCGCTGGCATTTCGAGGAAGATCGTCAACACTGACTCGCTGGAGGTAGATGAAGGCGATCTGCCCGTTCTTTGTACATCGGACGGTGCAGAAAAAATGGACTGACCTATTTGTTTTCAGTCGACTTTTATTTTCATAGGACCACACATTGTGGTGTGCTGGAGGAGCATCTGCAATTCCCAGTCATCCCTGTGCTCATGTTTCAAAATCCTAGAATCTAGTAATTTCGTGTGCCATGTATGTTGTAGAGCTATCATATGTCCCCCGTCATTTATTTCTCACCGATCTACTATCTGCTAGTACTTTTACACTATACTACTTGTGCACACACTTCACCCATACTCACACTATAGTTTTTTTATGCCTGGGGATTTCAGACTCTAACACGGTGTTGATGAATACACAAAAGAAAAGACAGAAGTCGCTCCAGTGTAATTCGAAGATAAGCACTAAGCGTTTCAGTGCTCTAAAGGGTGTGGTGTCAGCAGATGGAGATAGTAAACGTAGCTCTGCAGTTGATGATCTCAATTGCCACACACAACCATCCCAGGTGCTTGCTTTAACTTCGTGCTGTCAAATGTGGTTGCATGTTGCATATGGTGTCTAGCTTGTATTGCTTCCAATTTGGTTAAATTGCATCTACTTACTTTATACATTATACCTTTGATAATGACATGCCTTCTTGTTTTTGATACATACTACATATGTCTATTAATCATGTTTGTACATCAAACTAACGCTCTTTTGTATCCCTCATCAATCTCTTATGATGAGACAGTCACCCTAGTGGGTTATTGTGAGACGCGCTACTCGTTTAAAGAGTGCAGTGTCATCCTCCCCACATGATTCTCAAGAAACAGCAAGGCCAAATTAAGATAGTCAACATAGCTCTCTAGTTGATGACCATAATTCCCCTACACCACCATCGCATGTGCTTGCTCTTACTTGGCAGTGTGATATGTGGTTGCATGTTGCATATGGTGTCTACCTTGTAATGCTTCTAATTAGGGTAAATTGCATCTTCTTAGTTAACACATTATACCTGTAAATATGACATGCCTTCGTGTTTTTGGTACATACTACGTCTTTCTATTAACCATGTTCTTACATCAAACTAGTTTTATTGTGTATCCGTCATCAATCACTTCTGATGAGACACCTTCCAGTTAACAGTGTAATATTGGTTGCATCTTGCATATCATTTCAAACATGTATTGCCTCTAATTTGTTGAAGTGCCACTTATAATGAGACACATCTAACTTGGTTGAGTGATTTTTGTTGGATCTTCCATATGTAGTCTAGATTGCATTGCTTCCAATTTGTTGAAATGCCTTCTGCTTCGTGTTTTTCGTACATATTCCATCCTCCTACAATGTGGTTGCCATACATAAAAGTTGTGTTCATCAGTATCATGCATCAACGAATTTGGAAGTGCGAATTTCATTCCTTTTTCTTGTGTGTTTACTTGACAGGGCAAAATCTAAAAGGAAGAAGGCATGGAATGATGGTGGTCCTCTGGAGCAACCGAAACAAATGATCTCTACAGATTCTCCTACTACTCCTACTGCAGTGCAAGTTCTAAATCTCATCTCCCCTACTCCTACTGCATTTTCAAAATTGGGTAAGGTACATTTGATCTAGTTCTTTTCTTTCTCCCACTCACATTTTTCGAGTCTTTTGATGGATAGGAAAGGCATTTCATCTCTGGTCTTTGACAACAACGATGGCGCGAACAGCTACATCACCAAAACGTCCATTTTCGATCTACAGTGACAAATGCAAGGCGCACACTCAGGATTGTGAGAGCGCATCGACAACCTTGACATCGACATACGACACTCTGAAGCACATACAAGAGACTACTTAGACAACAAGTTTTCTGCACAAAAGGAGGAGAATGATGCACAGATGGAGGAGATTCGGACCTTGTTGGTCAACTGTTCTTCCCCTTCATCATCCTCAAGGCAACGACGAGCAAGTCAATCATCTTCCGAGCACCCACATGATGCAAGCGCAATTCATCTACGTCCACATCTACATGGTGACCGTCATCACATTCATGATCCACATTGTCATGAAAGGCAAGTCACCTCCAAGCAACATGTGCATGATGACGACGAACGACATCTACTAGGAGCTCAAGTACGACACCATCATCATGAAGATGCTCGCGATGCATACACCTACAAGTCACAATAAGCTCTACATCAAGCTACGGCCAACCTTCAAGAGATCAAGAGAAGACCGCAAGACAAGCACCACCAAGAGGAAGCTACGACTACCACGACCACTTCAGCATCTTCACCAAGTGTTATCAAGGCATCTTCGCCTTTGGACGTACAACATCTTCGCCGACTTCCCATGAGTACACCTACATCGACATCATCAAGTCCAAGGCAACCACCTACAAGAGAGGGTGACACTTCCATATTCGGAAGCCCCTCAAGGAAGATGGCAGAGCATGGGAAATTATATTTGGTCATGAAGACGAGCTACAAGGTGCCACATCACATGGGCCTCCTACAACAAGACGACCACAACAAGGTCGAGAAATCCCATCCCCTTCGACCATGGCGATGAGCATGAACCTCTTCACCAACATGAAGATGGTGCCCATATTGGACTCATACTCCGCTTCAAGCTACGAGACCGCACATGAGACCCTCTCTTCGGTCTCGGAGGCGAGCGATGATTTGCCACATCCTACGGCATTCATCTTTGGAGGCGTTATGGATGAGGAGGTTGAGCATGGGACTATCCCTTCAACCAAGGCGGCAATAGGAGTTGAGCATGGAGACATTTGCACCTACATCTCTCTGACACCCACATATGACAAGACACCCCAATTCCCATGTGAGGAGAGCCACCACCACATCAGTGACATGGGTGACTCCACCATATGTGACATTGAGAGCATTTCCTATGAGTGAATGAGTGTGACCACCACTAGCCCCACACTTGAGAGCATGCCACACATCCTATGTGATGTTGAGATCCATTTGAGTGACTCCGCCAACCATATGAGTGAGAGCATCCTTGAGGGAGTCAGTGAGCCACAACACTGTGAGTGAGGTAGTTGACACGGCATGTGAGGCCACTATGATTTCTAACGACTTACCCTCTACTCCGAGTGTGTTTTCCCTTTTGTTGCTACGTCTCCTACATGACGACATGCCTATCCCCGACGAGTCCATACCTCCAATGGATACGACGATGGCCATGGTGGATGATGATGCACCCCCACATGGTTCCATCAAGATGAATATGACCATGACTTGGTCTTCCACGCCTCACCTACAACACATGAGAGATGCTCCAAAGGTAACATAGGTGATGACACTTCTCTTGTCCCACTAGTGGACTATCATCCAAATGATTGCTTGCATGATGTTGATCACCTTATGGACTCATCGCATACTACGTCTTGTTTCAATATGCCACCCATTTATGATGAATATGATGATGAGCATGTTGAGTTGCCTAGTTGTGATGCTATGCTCCATAGGATATCATGTGAAAATTCTATAGGTCACATCATGTTTGACAATCATTTAAACTTGTCATATGCTATGAGTGAGATCTCCCATATTGCATCATTACAATCTTGAAATAGTAACTATGCCTGCCCCATTAAAATAAATCCCATTTGCACTTATGGCATAGATGACAAGATGATGGTCATTGGCTTTTGTTTTTCATGTGATGATATTGCCATTCTTCCTTTACATGATTTGTGCAATTCATCTACTATACCATGCCATAATCACATAGAACCAAGTATGCTTTGTTTCGGATGTTGTCAATATTCTCCATGTGATGTTTCTACTAATGCTCATGAGGACACACCCATAGTTTCCTCATACATATTAGGAGATTTTGATGCATTCCATACTTTGCATGATTCCCATAATTGCGTGTGCCATATGCATTCCATGAATAACAGTGTTCTACATATTTCTCGTGATGCTTTACACAATTATTACATCATACATAACAACAAACCTATCATGATGGATGACATGTTTCTATATCACACATCCCATTTATTTGAGAATTGGATATTTTGTGCTAACCAACACAAGCATGTGCGCATCATAATGGATGAAGTGTACATATACCACACACACACAATTTTTCCTTGCCTTTTTTTGTTTAGGTACCTATGAACACTCGTGAACCTCGCAATCCCATGAGTTGATGAAACGAGTTCTTGAGAGAAAAGATGATTTGGGATTCCATGGACTATCCTTACCACCATTTCCTTTGCGCAAGGGCTACACACATCTCTTTTACATGGCTCTCACATGGCTATGGGCTATATATCACTTGTTACTTTATGCCCATTGTATCATGTTCACTTTGCATGTTATGCTTGCTTCTATGCCTTTGCCATGCAATTGTGATCCTTTCTTGCATTTACCCATGATTCACCATTATACTACTTCTATGTGTATTTGCATGCTTGGTGGAGATACTTGTTACTATTGCCATGTTCTACACATGCTCTATGCTATTGTTGATTATTGTGTTGGGAGAGTCATGATGTTCCATTGCTATTTACATAAGACTTCTTGCCAAAATCAAGAACCTACTTTGGTCATATCTTGTTGTCATGCTTGTGCTATGTCATGTGCATTATTCATGCCCACTTTTTGCCTATATGATATGACTACCATGATTACCTCTAGTATGTTGCATCTTCACACTACTAGCTTGCTTGACTTATTTACTATGATCACTTGCTTTGTTGCATCACCCATGATATATTCTTGCTCGTTTCATTGGGTTGATAGCATATATGTTCATGCCTCTCACTTTATTTATCTTGATCATTGTCTCTTGTCTCCATTAGTGGCATCTCTCACACTACTACAGGATGCTGCTAACGTGACACTACGATCAGAGACCCTTCGATGAAACTGTGTGCGATGCCATAATTGCAAACGGTGGTGTAGAAAACCCATCAAAAAAGGTGCAAAACGTTTGCGATGGAGGATGCATCAAACACGGTTCAGATTTTAGTTGCATGTGTGATGCAGGGCATATGGTTCAGCTCAGTTAACCGTTTGTGATGAGGAGGAACAAAAGAAACGGGCAGCAAGATGAAGGTGTGTGCGATGTACATCATACGGTTCACTTAGATGAACTGTTTGTGATTAGGCAACACAAAAGAAACGGGCAGCCCGATGAAGGTGTGTGCAATATACGGCATTCACTCAGATGAACCGTTTGCGTTGAGGCAAGAGAACAGAAACGGTTCAATATAACAAGTTGTTTGTGATACGCCGCAAACAGGTCTGTAATCAGAAATGTGTGCGAATATCAATAATAAAAGAAACGGTTCCCTAGTGTGGTCCATGTTCATATGATCATCATCTCCTTCTTGTGCTAGCTCGATGTTCCTTCTATGCTAAGTTTCCATTAATTGATGGCATTTTATGAACATGCCACCGTTTCCCGCCATTTCCTCACCTGTTTCCCGCCACCCTGTGATATTGCGCATAGGCGGCTCACGACGCACGAAGGCGATAAGTGCAACCTATAGAACATTCTTCTATCCCAAGCATGACAACCCACCAAAGCGCCGCCTCTGCCATCAACCTTATCAACGAGGAAAACGAGCAGGCGCCACGGGCCATCGAGGCCGAGGCGCTCCCTAGCAACATGATGGACGACGCCGTGATGCGCGTCATTGCCAGGGTTGAGCAGACCTTTGGTGCATGGTGCTTGAGCGCCGCGGATCAAGATAGGCATGTCAGCGCCGAAAGGCTAAAGCTCCCTGCACAACATGATCAATGGCGTGCTGCAGAGCAAGTGAGGTGCGTCGGCGCCGATAGGCTGCGGCTCGTAGCACGGCGAGGCCGTTCGAGCGCCGCAGAGCGAGAGGCGCGGCTCGCCGCACAGCAAGAGCGGATCCATCGGCGCTTCCCTACTGTCGACATGGCGTCGCGGCTGGGTACACGTCCGTTTAGTACCCCCATTCCTCGCCGGGAGTGTGCAGAGGCCCTCAGCGCCATACTTGAACCAGAGGCCGGCCGCACCGTACTTGCACCAGACGCCCGCCGCGCCGTTCGCATGGGTGCCGCCGTTCGCCTTGTCCGCGGCCCGCTGGATGCCAATGCGCTAGTCCGTAGGCTCGACCGCCTCCTTGGCCCAGGTGTCCACCTAGGCGCAGTAGAGGAACATGGCTGTCGCGTCATCGAGTTGGTGATCTACGATGAAATAGCCAACTTGGAGGTCGAGATCGCGCTACAGATGTACTGCGAGCGTGTAGACCACTTGGACGGACGCCTGCGCGAGTTCAGGCAGAGCCAAGAGCTACCGTAGGCAAGGGCTGCTGGTCATGGTCTCATGGACACGTTTTATTTTTAAAAGTGTTTCGACGTGGATAGCTATGTATTCACATCAATCATAGTATTGCTCTGTTTCAATGTGTGTACTCTGTTTTCCATTTTTATATGTGGATGATAACAGCTAGATTCAAATTGGTATACAAAAACAGATACAAAATGGAATTCATAATATATATATATATTAAATGTTCATTAGATCCTAACAGAATATATATATATATATAATATCATCACATATACGTGATGATACTTAGCTACTAGGTACAATGCATAAAATTGAAGACGAACAATACTAAAAATAATAATCCCTCCTGGGGACAGTATTCCGGCAGCTCCTTGCCAGCAGCTCCCTGGTGTGCGGCGTCTTCCCACTGCGGAGGCAGTACTCCGCCTCCTCCACCTTGTAGCGCTTGACATATCGATCTGCCTCTTGCTAGCGGACGCGCGTGGCCGATCTTGCCATTTTGTTGGGTGCCAACCGGTGCTCCTCGTCGGTGGCACGCTGCATCTTAGTAGCCCACCACCATGCAATGACGAGGCGCCCAATGCCTATGACCTTCCTCGCGAAGTACCTGTCTTCGTACACCTCCTCGGCATGATGACGCGCCTAGCCCCAAAGCTCCGATGCCTCCTTTTTCCATGCGGCATCATGAGCTTCACAGGCCGCCTGGTACCTGGCTTCCTCCTCCACCATCTCCTTCTTGAACACCACTTGCCTGGCTTTCTCAGCCAGCGACAGCGACTTCCACAGACAAAGATTGTACTGTCCCCAAAATCAATCCAAAGTTGGGGGGTCCGGCGCAACCTCGTCAGGCAGCGCGTAGGGGTCCTCGTCGTTTCTAATCGAGTGAGCGTCCTCGGGGGGCAACGACTCCTCGTCGGCGCGTGGGTAGACCGGCGGCGCCATGGCAGAGATTTGAGAGAGAGAGAGAGCATGCGAGGGGAGGATGTAGATGAGAATGTAGGCGGGACGACGTGAGCAAGGTAGTATTTATTGGTGGTCGGAATATAGATCGACGGGGACAGTACAAACGCCGGTCGCCGGAATTTATGAGTACTGTAGTTTGAATTACACACGATTCTCGCAGCAAAATCTGCGTGTGAACATAATAGCCAAAATCCGTGTGTGAACATAATAGCTGACGGTTTCCAATGCATAACCATGTTTGATTGATGATCCCCGCCATTCACCTACCAAACCTCAAGCCGTGAGATAGACTGCCAATCGTGTGGGGGCCGGTTGTCTTGCCAGATCTTTACATTTTCTTTTTTGAACACCAGATATTTACATCGTCTGATGATTTTTTAACTCGCACACAAGTACACAAAAATATGATTTTTCAAACTATTATGCTTAGGCGTTGCATGTAGATGTAGTTCAAATTTGAATTATGGTCATTAAATGGTTAGAAAATCACTTAAATGTCTTTAAAAGGTCAAATGACCTCTGAAATTTTCCAAATTTTCACAAGACAGTTGTATTAGTGCATGTTAAACGTATAAAAAATATTGAAGGCCGTAAGAGGAAGCTCTCTCCTGTTCGTCATCAAGCATGCATTGTTCCCTCTCAGAATCACGAACCTTCTATTGAGTTGCTCCGGTTTGTGAGGGGTGTGTGTCCAAACTTTCGTCAAACAGGCAAATTTTTTTACCACATCATCTTGGTGGCATGACATTAAATCAAGCAAGGTTTCATGTTTTTCTGGTCATTTTTTAATTTTTTGGAATTAAAATGCCATGCTACTCCATGCATGTGTGCCCATGCCTTGAGATCAATATGTTTGAAAATTCCTTCTAATTTACTGCACATGGAATTAACTCGCACACAAGTACACAAAAATATGATTTTTCAAACCATTATGGTTAGGCGTTGCATGTAGATGTAGTTCAGATTTGAATTACGGTCATTAAATGGTTAGAAAATCACTTAAATGTCTTTAAAAGGTCAAATCACCCCTGAAATTTTCAGAAATTTCACAGGACAGTTGTATTAGTGCACGTTAGACGTAGAAAAAAATTGAAGGCCATAAGAGGAAGCTACCTCCCATTCGTCATCAAACATGCATTGTTCCCTCTCGGAACCATGAACCTTCTAGTGAGTTGCTTCGGTTTGTGAGGGGTGTGTGTCCAAAATTTCGTCAAACAGGCCAATTCTTTTACCACATCATCTTGGTGGCATGACATTAAATCAACCAAGGTTTCATGTTTTTCTGATCATTTTTTTAATTTTTTGGAATTAAAATGCCATGTCAATCCATCCATACGTATGGATGTGTCCATGTCGTGAGACCAATATGTTTGAAAATTCCTTCTAATTTACTGCACATGGAATTAACTTGCATACAAGTACACATATATGATTTTTCAAACCCTTTTGGTTAGGCGTTGAATGTACAGGTAGTTCAAATTTGAATTACGGTCATTAAATGGCTAGAAAATCACTTAAAATTTTAAAATGTCAAATGACACCTAGAATTTTAAAAAAATTCACATTACAATTGTAGTAGTGCACGTTAGACGTAGAAAAAAAATTGAAGGCCGTAAGAGGAAGCTATCTCCCATTCGTCATCAAACATGCATTGTTCCCTCTCGGAGCCACGAGCCTTCTAGTGATTTGCTCCGGCTTGTGAGGGGTGTGTGTCCAAACTTTCGTCAAACATGCCAATTTTTTTACCACATCATCTTGGTGGCATGACATTACATCAATCAAGGTTTCATGTGTTTCTAATATATTTTTTAAATTTTTTGGAATTAAAATGCCATGTCACTCCATGCTTAATTGTGTCATAGCCTTGAGACCAATATGTTTGAAAATTCCTTCCTATTTACTGCACATGGAATTAAATCGCACACAAGTACAGAAAATATGAGTTTTGAAACCGTTATGGTTAGCTGTTGCATGTACATGTAGTTCAAATTTCAATTATGATCATTAAATGGCTAGAAAATCACTTAAATATCTTAAAAGGTCAAATGACCCCTGAAATTTTCCAAATTTTGACATGAAAGTTGTATTTGTACTACAAAATTTCTCATACATTTAAAACACCATCCGTTGCCACTATACTCCAAATTTGTCTTTCACAACTAATAAAAAATATCTACAACATCACACACTGTTGTTTTCGTGGAACCGTTTGCGATGAAAATATCTGGGTCTATTTAAATCTCCCTCCTTAAGCTTTGGCGGCTCATCTGCTCCAGTGTTGGCACCCCTCGAATCCACGAATCCCGACCCCCATTCCCACACCCCCTTCTTGCAAAGATGACGCCGTGGAAACGCTTCGTGAAGGCCCGTACGATGGCCGCATCCCCCCCGAGCACCGCCGCCTGCGCCGAGAGTGCCACCGCATCCGCATTGAGCGTGGACGCTTCTGCCGAGAGGGCATCTATGGTAGCCGACAGGGCAGCTGCAGCAGCTGAGACGGCCGTAGCTACTGCTGCGATGGAAGCTGCAAATGTCAAGAGCACTCAAGCTGCCGTCCGTGCCGCTGATGTCGCCCTGGCCCGGGTCGAGGCCATCCACGCCAAGATCGAGGATGCACACTATTGGGTTCTACGGTAGGGTGCCTTGACTGCAAATTAAAATTTTCCTACGCGTAGAACAACCAAGAACATACTACAGGAGAAGGATCACAGTTTGTTACCACTAGACGTGCAGTGCCGTGCAGCGGAAGAAGAGTTGGGGCAGCGCGTCCGCGTGGATCATCTCCTTCTCGTCCGATCTCCCTCGAACAGCCGGTCGTCGGCTCCCACGTACTGGTTCGCCGGAGCGGGGCAAGTGCACTGCCTCTAACAGTATCTACGCGTGCAGGAGGAGCGTCGTGCAGCGGACTTCTAGGTTCGATCACACAACCGGCGGTGAGTGGAGGTGTCTATTCATAACACATGAAAACCCTAGTGATAGCGCCGAGGCGATCAACCGCGTGAGTGTGCCGCACCCCACTTTATATAGTCATCCGTCGCAGGATCAACACTTGGGCCTTGCACAGACCCTAGGGCCACAATCCGAATACAGCTTGCATCACATCCTACCAGTGTCCTCGGATCCGACCTCGTAGGTTCCTTCCCTTAGGCGCATGACCCCTTAGGTTCAAGCCGGCTTGGTCGCAGTTCGGATCACCTCCGAACTGCACGGTTGGTAGCGGCCCCTAGCAAGGCATGCTGAACACCAAGCAGACTATGAAGCTGGTTAGGTGAACCTGTACATCATAGTTCCATTCCTTTTGCCACACGATATATGTTGTCGGGCTCAAGGCGAGTCTGTCATCCTTGTGCTAGCCCAACCTCTTTCTTGTTCTAGTGATGCCGACCACAAACCAGATTATCTCATAATCCTTGTTGCATGGCCATGCTTATCCTGGTCGGATCACATGAGGGGCCTAGTGTATATCTCTCCTGATCAGAGGGGCAAATCCCATCTTGCTCGACCATGTCTCATAGCATGGGTCTGGACAAGCCCGAAACCTACCTTTGAAACTACCTCGTCACGGAGTAGTGTTTGGTTGGCCCAAAGCAAGTCTGTCACCATCCCGAGTACATGCGCCAGCTCAGGTCTTAGGACATGGACATATGTTGTACTAGAGACTCACAGATGACATATCGCTGCGTCTCATTGTTGGGTCTGTCCGACTCGGACCTTATCTCAACTCGGACCCGACTACGTTGAATCCGACCAGATTCTTCTAAGTCCATAGTATCCGGTTAGCATCCAATGCTCATGGCTAGTGAGACCAAGCCATCGACCATGTCATATGCTAGTCTAATCGGCTGCGCGTCTACACAACCCTTTCGACTAGGGACCTTTTAGGATAGTCATCATACAATGCATAGTCCCACAAACATGGCACGTACTTGCTAATACACATCATTGATAATGTCCAAGGACTATCTTTATTCATAAACACATAGGAAATATCATCATACATGATTGCCTCTAGGGCACATCTCCAACAGTCTCCCACTTGCACTAGAGTCAATCAAATAGACATCAAATTCCCATAGCTCTAACGTGCCCCTCATACTTGGATTGTGGAAGCGGCTTAGTCAACGGACCTGCAACATTTGCATCTGTATGAATTTTGCATAACTCAACATCACCATTATTTACGATCTTTCGCATCAGGTGATATTTCCGATCTATGTGTCTAGTCTTGTGGTGATCCCTCGGCTCCTTAGCTTGTGCGATGGCACCAGAATTATCACAATAAAGGTCCAACGGTTTTACCGAAGCTGATAAAATACCAAGATCATCCAGAAAGTTCCGGATCCAAACACCTTCCTTTGCAGCTTCACAAAGCACAATGTATTCGGATTCTGTGGTAGAATTGGCCACTGTATCTTGCTTGGAACTCATCCAGCTCATTGCTCCTCCATTCATGACATACACGAATCCGGACTGTGATCAACAATCATCTCTGTTGGTTTGGAAACTAGCATGGGCATAACCCCTTACGACGAGCTTTTCCTCACCTCCATAAAGTAGGAACATCTCTTGAGCTTGCATACTTTACTAGTGCTAGTCAGATCGAAAAAACCCTTGGGCTATATCATATACAAGTCCCCAGTTAAATTTCCATGAAGGAAAGTCGTTTTGACATCCATCTGCCATATCTCGTAATCGAAATATGCAGCTATAGCTAGTACGATCCTCACCGACTTTAGCTTCGCTACCGGCGAGTAAGTCTCGTCATAGTCAATTCCTTGAACTTGTGCATAACCTTTAGCGACAAGCCGAGATTTGTGGATCTGAACATTTCCATCCACATTGGTTTTCTTCTTAAAGACCCATTTGCAGCCAATGGCCTTTACGCGAGGCGGTGGATCAACCAAGTCCCAGACTTGATTTTCATCCATGGACTTTAACTCAGATCTCATGGCCTCTAACCATGCCTCAGAATTTGGGCTCACCATCGCTTCCGCATACGTGGCCGGCTTGTCGCTTTCTAGCAACAATACATCACACACTCTACGCAATCGTTCCAACCTCCGTGGTTCCGGTGCCTCTTCCACTATGGGTTCCCTGACTGACTCCGGTATGATCTCATCACCCGCCAAGCCATCCCCGAGTGGTACTCAAATTTCTTCGAGTCAGACCATCCTCCCACTGGCCTCCCGACTGAGAAAGTCTTTCTCAAGGAAAACCTCGTTCCGAGCAACAAACACTTTGTTCTCTTCCCGGTTGTAGAAGCAATATCCCAAGGTTTCCCTTGAATATCCCACGAATATGCATTTGTCCAATTTGGGTGTAAGCTTGTTTGACATGAGTCGCTTGACAAATGCTTCACAACCCCAAACCTTTAGAAAATACAAACTGGGAGTCTTCCCGGTCCACATCTCATGTGGTGTCTTATCTACAGATTTTGATGGTACCCTATTAAGTGTGAAAGCTGCAGCTTCTGGAGCGTATCTCCAGAATGACAAGGGTAAATCCGATTTGCTCATCATAGATCGAACCATGTCCAACAAGGTACGATTCCTCCATTCCGATATGCCATTGCTCTGTGGCGTACCTGGAGGTGTGAGCTGAGGTACTATACCTCGGCTTTTCAGATGATCATCAAACTCCTTGCTCATGTACTCACCTCCATGATCAGATCGTAGAAGTTGTATAGTCTTGCCGAGCTAATTCTCAACCTCATTTTGAAACTCTTTGAACTTTTCAAAAGTTTCTAACTTGTGCCTCATCAAATAGATATATCCATATCTACTCAAGTCGTCGGTAAAAGTCACGAAGTACTGATAGCCACCTCTGGCAGTTGTGCTCATTGGTCCACACACATCACTGTCTATCAGTTCCAATAGCTCGGACGCCCTCTCGCAACTCTTCGTGAAAGGAGACTTAATCATATTGCCGAGAAAGCATGATTCACATGTCTCGAACGACCCGAAGTCAGACGAAGTTAGGAGCCCATCATCATGGAGCTTCTTCATGCCTTTCAGACTAATGTGTCCAAGCCAGCAATGCCAGAAGTACGTCCGATTTATCTCATTAGGCTTATGCCTCTTGACATTCACGTTATAGACTGGTTCCTGTTCTAGATTCAATATAAATAGCCCATCAACAATGGGTGCATAGCCGTGGAACATCCCATTCAAATAAATCGAACAACCATTGTCCTTTAAATTGAATTCATAACCCCGACTAATCAAGCATGAGGTAGAAATAATGTTCCGACTAAGTGCAGGAATGTAATAACAATTATTCAATTCCAAAATAAATCCAGAAGGAAGCTGGAGCTGCATCGTGCCGACCTCCAACGCAGCAACTCTTGTTTTGTTGCCGACCCTGATGTCAATCTCCCCTTGTGCCACATGCCTAGTTCTTACCAACCCATACATCGAGTTGCAAATATGAACAACCAATCGGGTATCAAATACCCAAGAGCTACTAGGTATGTTAGCAAGGTAAATGTCTATAACATATGCAACAAGTGCACCTTTGCCCGAAGAAGCATTTCCGGCCTTCTTGCCATGCTCTACAAGCCACTTGCTACAATTCCTCTTCTAGTGACCGGTCTCCTTGCAATGATAGCAAATGTTCTTCGAGTCTGGTCCAGACTTCAGCGCAGCGGCAGAGGTTACCATCTCCGTGCCCTTTGCCTTAGCCTTTTTCTTGGACCAACTCTTCTTGAACTTAGCCGATTTCTGCACCATCAAAACTTGATGTGTGCCTTTCTTAATACCCTGCTCTGCCACTTTGAGCATCCCATGCAATTCAGTGAGCTTCTTATCCATGCCATGCATATGATAGTTCGAGATGAACGTCCCATAGCTGGGAGGAAGAGAACCTAGAACTGCATCAGTAGCCAGCTCATCCAAGAGCAGGAAGCCCAAACGATCCAAAGTTTGCACATATCCAATAATCTTGATCACATGTGGGCTCTGTGGATCACCTTCCTTCAGCTTGTAATCCATCAAGGATCGCCAAACGTTTAACCTTTTGGTCCTAGCCTGTGTCTGAAACATGCTCTTGATACTCTCGATCATATCGTAAGCCTTAACATTTTCGAAATGCTGTTGCAAATCGGGCTCCATACAAGCCAGCATTAGAATGCTAAGCTCTCTTGATTTATCAACGAGTTTCTGGTAGGCATTCTTAGTTGTGGCACTAGCATTATCGGCAGGTTCCTCTGGAAGTGGATCCTCTAGAACTTGTTCCTTTTTATCATGCTTGAGAACAATTCTCATATTTCTATACCAGGTGGTAAAGTTTGTTCCATTCAGTATATCCTTTTCCATAATTGATTTCAATGCAAAGTTGGGTTGAGTAGGTGGTGCCATTGATCTACAACACAAAATATGCAATCACTGAAGTTGGCATCCCTCTGCAAACTCTCAGTGATTCAAGATTCGACTAGCACATGCGACTAGTGAGCTTTAGCATCACTGCTAGACAACATGCCTATCCGGTAAGCAACTCCTTGCTAATCATATCTCTATACGACTCCTGTCAGTCGGGAAGGTATCTCATACCCCGACCCCCAACCTTCTTTTCCACAAGGCCCAAAACTGTTTTGATAGCCTTGTCAAGTTAACTTGACGCAATGCATGTCCGTGTCCGACATGAACTTTTTAGTTCAAGGACACCTAGCAACACCCCAATTTTATGAGCCCACTACTAGACGTACTTGACGTGCTAAGGTGCAACATCGGGAATGGCAAATTTCTTGATATTAACGAGGGGATCTTTCTATCATTCTAACATGCATAGAAAACAAGAAGCATAACAATCAGAAATAAAACATATATTGTGAAATAGTATGGCTCCTTCATGGGAGTTCTTCCAGGTCGGCTCCGACTCCGATGACCATATAGGAACTCCATCTTGTTTGTCACGCCGGGACGCCAAGCCACCAACTTGATCTCTATTATCCAACTACTACAACTAGTAATGAATTTTACGTAGAGTCACAAGTCAACACGTGATAACCCACAAGTACAGGGGATCAATTGTATCCTCTTTTGATAAGTAAGAGTGTCGAACCCAACGAGGAGCTAAAGGTAGAACAAATATTCCATCAAGTTCTATCGACCACTGATACAACTCTACACAGGCTTTGACGTTCGCTTTACCTAAAATAAGTATGAAACTAGAAGTACATTGTAGGTGTAACGGGATAGGTTTGCAAGAATATAAAGAGCACATAAATAAAAACTAGGAGCTGTTTAGGTAAAGAAGAAATAAATTTAGTATAACAAGTGTGGAAAAGTGGTGGTAGGAGTTACGAAATTGTCCCTAAGCAATTGACTACTTAACTAGACCGATAGCAAGTTTTATGTGGGAGAGGCCACTGCTAGCATGTCATCCCTGACTTGGAATTCTATGCACTTATGATTGGAACTATTAGCAAGCATCCTCAACTACTAACGTTCATTAAGGTAAAACCCAACCATAGCATTAAGATATATTGGTCCCCCTTCAATCCTGTATGCGTCAATTTCTATGCTAGGGTGAAGCTTCTGTCACTCTTGCCCTCCAATACATAGTCCTATCAACATACAACTAACCCTATGGTGTGATCCACACGCACGCTCATATGATGGGCACCAAAGGACTGCAACATAATCACAAGCAAATTAAACCAATCATGGCAATTCACTAATTACCTATAGGACAACGAAAATCTACTCAGACATCATAGGATGGCAACACATCATTGGATAATAAGATGAAGCATAAAGCACCATGTTCAAGTAGAGGGTACAACGGGTTGCAGGAGAGTGGACCACTGTAGATAGATGGGTGAATGTGATGAAGATGTTGGTGAAGATGATGGAGATGTTGGTGTAGATCGTCGTCATACGATAATGGCCCAAGCGGCGTTCCGGCGCCACCGGGAGAGAGGGGGAGAGAGCCCCCCCTTATTCTTATTCTTCCTTGACCTTCTCCCTAGATGGGAGAAAGGTTTCCCCTCTTATCCATGGCCTCAATGGTGGCAGAGGGGCGAGAGCCCCTTCGAGATTGGATATGTCTCCCTATCTCTCTCTGTTTCTGCATTCCAGATTCTGGCCTTTCACCGTTTCTTATATTCCCGAAGATCCATAACTCCGATTGGGCTGAAATTTTAACACGATTTCTATCCGGATATTGGCTTTCTTGCTGCGAAAGAAGGGCACCAACCGCCTTACAGGGTGGCCACGAGGGCCCAGGGCGCGCCTGACCCCCCGGGGCGCGCCCCCTGCCTCGTGGCCCTCTCGGGCATCGTCTCGCGTTGATTCTTCTTCCTAAAAATCACATATATTCTAAAAAAATCTTTGTCAGTTTTTATCCCGTTTGGACTCCATTTGATATGGATTTTCTGCGAAACAAAAAACATGCAACAAACAGGAACTAACACTTGGCACTGGATCCATATGTTAGTCCCAAAAATAGTATAAAAAGTTGCCAAAAGTATATGAAAGTTGTACAATATTGGCATGGAACAATCAAAAATTATAGATACGATGGAGACGTATCAACACGCAGGTCGTTATACAACATAATGTCAGCACATTGGCTCCTGCCGGCTGACAAACATGACACACATGCCATGTATAATTTACACACATGCATCACATACGCGTGAGGCATACTATTCACATCACACCTGCAAAACAAGGTTACACATAG
Organism: Triticum dicoccoides; assembly: GCF_002162155.2. Taxonomy (NCBI): domain Eukaryota; kingdom Viridiplantae; phylum Streptophyta; class Magnoliopsida; order Poales; family Poaceae; genus Triticum; species Triticum dicoccoides. The sequence continues at coordinate 209,784,656 of NC_041388.1, forward strand.
AATCGCATTCTACCGGCTTGAGTGATCGTGTACGAAATACAAGGCGCTATGCTCACGGTAGGGGTAGGTTGTGTCACGACCTCATCGACTCCGATCATCAGAAAACATAGCCACATCGATCCCCGTGTGCAGTTGATCTCATCAACCGTGCACATAGCCGATCTCATCAATGACAACGGATCTCATCAATCGCCTCCACATATCTAATATGCATACAATACTAATCCAAATCCTATAGCAGAGGCTCTAATACCACTTTAGGGTTCTATGGTAGGGTTTGTTGAGTGCAAATTAAAATTTCCCTATGCGCAGAGCAACCAGGACCAAAGTGCCGTGCAGCGAAAGAAGAGTTGGGGAAGCGCGTCCGCATGGATCATCTCCTCCTCCTCCGATCTCCCTCGAACAACGGTCGTCGGTTCCCACATACAGGTTCGCCGGAGCGGCGCAAGTGCACCGCTTCTAACGGTACCCGCGCGTGCAGGAGGAACGTCGTGCGGCGGACTGCTAGGTCCGATCACTCAACCGGCGGCGAGTGGAGGTGTCTATTCGCAACACATGCAAACCCTAGTGACAACGCTAAAGCGATCAACCGCATGAGTGTGCCGCACCCCACTTTATATAGGTGTCCATCGCGGGCTCAGCACTTGGGCCTCGCATGGACCCTAAAGCCCATAAGTCTACTCGGCCACAATCCGAATATAGCTCGGATCAAATCCGACCAGTGTCCCCGGATCCAACCTCGTAGGTTCCTTCCCTTAAGCGTGTGACCCCTTAGGTTCAAGACGGTTTGGTCGCAGTTCGGATCACCTCCGAACTGCACGGTTGGTACCGGCCCCTAGCAGGCATGTCGAACACCAAGCAGACTATCAAGCTGGTTAGGTGAACCTGTATATCATACTTCCATTCCTTTTGCCACATGATATATGTTGTCGGGCTCAAGGCGAGTCTGTCATCATTGTGCTAGCCCAACCTCTTTCTCGTTCTAGTGATGCTGACCACAAACCAGATTATCTCATAATCCTTGTCGCATGGCCATGCTTATCCTGGTCAGATCACACGAGGGGCCCGGAGTATATCTCTCCTGATCGGAGGGGCAAATCCCATCTTGCTCCACCATGTCTCGCAGCATGGGTCTGGACAAGCCCGAAACCTACCTTTGTAACTACCCAGTCATGGAGTAGCATTTGCTTAGCCCAAAGCAAGTCTGTCACCATCCGGAGTACATGCGCCAGCTCGAGTCTTAGGACATAGAACGTATGTTGTACTGGAGACTCATAGATGACATATCGCTGCGTCTCATAGTTGGGTCTGTCCGAACCGGAATATCACCTTCTTAATGAATTGAACCGCCATGGCTGCATCACACTTACTCACTGGCTCTGCCTCTACCCACTTGGTAAACTTGTCAACCGCCACTAACAGGTGGGTCTTTTTGTCCTTGGATCTTTTAAGGGTCCAACCATATCGAGCCCCCTAGTTGCAAACGGCCAAGTAATTGGAATCATTCTCAACTCCTGAGCCGGAACATGAGCGCAGCGTGCAAATTTCTGACAACCGTCACACCTTTTGACTAAATCCGCAGCATCAGCATGAGCCGTCAACCAATAGAAGCCGTGACAAAAAGCCTTTGCCACCAGGGATTTTGGACTGGCGTGGTGACCACAATCTCCTTCGTGGCTTTCTTGCAAAATCTCACGGCCCTCTTGAGGAGACACACGACGTTGAATTGCTCATGTGACGTTGTAACGATGTAACTCCCCATTGACAATGGTCATTAACTTTGATCGCCGGATTATCTGCCGGGCCAAGGTTTCATCCTCTGGTAACTTGCCCCGGTTCATGTAAGCCAAGTATGGAACTGTCCAATCCGGTATAACATGCAAAGCCGCCACCAACTGGGCCTCCGGGTCAGGAATAGCTAACTCCTCCTCTGTGGGTATCTTGACTGACGGATTATGCAGTACGTCGAGGAAGACATTAGGTGGCACTGGTTTACACTTAGAACCTAAACGTCTTAAAGTGTCCGCCGCTTCATTCTTTCGCCGGTCTATATGGTCAACTTGATAGCCCTTGAAATGACCAGCCACTATGTCCACCTCTCGTCGATATGCAGCCATGAGTGGGTCCTTAGAATCCCAAGTGCCAGATACCTGTTGGGCCACCAGATCCGAGTCACCGAAGCACTTAACCCGACTTAAATTCATCTCCTTAGCCATCCGAAGTCCATGGAGTAAGGCCTCATACTCAGCTGCATTGTTAGTGCAAGGGAACATTAAAGAAGAACATAACAAAACTTGTCACCTCGTGGGGAAGTTAATATGACTCCAGCCCCCGAGCCCTCCAATTGCTTGGACCCATCAAAGTGAATAGTCCAATAAGTGTTGTCTGGCTTTTCCTCTGGCGCCTGCAACTCGGTCCAATCATTGATGAAGTCCATGAGTGCTTGAGATTTGATCGCTGTGCGAGGTGTATATTTGAGTCCATGAGGTCCAAGCTCAATAGCCCACTTAGCAATCCGGCCAGTTGCTTCTCTGTTTTGAATGATATCTCCCAGAGGTGCTGAACTGACCGCTGTGATAGGATGACCCTGAAAATAATGCTTGAGCTTCTGGCTTGCCATAAACACCCCATACACCAGCTTCTGCCAATGCGGATACCTCAGCTTTGATTCGATAAGTACCTCACTGATATAATAAACCGACCGTTGAACCGGATACTCCTTTCCAGCCTCCTCGCGCTCCACAACAATAGCCACACTAATAGCCCAGGCATTAGCAGCCACATATAGCAGTAAAGGCTCTTTATCGACCGGAGCCGCAAGGACAGGCGGTTCAGCTAACTACCTCTTCAAATCCTCAAACGCTTTATCAGCCGCATCGCTCCAGACAAAGGCATCCGTTTTCTTTAGCATCTGATATAAAGAGATAGCCTTCTCCCTGAGATGACTGATAAACCGGCTCAAAGATGCAACCCGGCCTGCCAGACGCTGAATGTCATTGATACATGCCGGTTTAGCCAGAGAGGTGATAGATGTAATCTTCTCCGGGTTAGCATCAATGCCCCTGTTCGACACCAGAAAACCCAGGAGAGCATGCCTGCTAGAACACCAAAGACACATTTGTCCGGATTAAGCATCATCTAATAAACCCGGAGGTTGTCAAAGGTTTCTCTCAAGTCATCTATCAATGTTTCCTCCTTCCTGGACTTCACCACAATATCATCCACATATGCATGAACATCGCACCCAATCTGCTTATGAAGACAGTTCTGAACACATTGCTGATAAGTCGCCTTGGCACTCTTGAGCCCAAAGGGCATGGAGACATAGCAGAAGGCTCCAAAGGGAGTTATGAAAGTTGTCTTCTCCAGGTCCTTAACTGCCATTTTGATCTGATGATAACCAGAATAAGCATCCAGAAAACACAAACGGTCACAACCTGCCGTAGCATCAATAATCTGATCAATACGAGGGTGGGCAAAGGGATCAGCTGGACAAGCCTTGTTCAAGTCTGTGTAGTCCACACACATACGCCAAGTGCTGTTTTTCTGAAGGACTAGCACCGGATTAGCCAGCCACTCCGGGTGAAAGACCTCCACGATAAACCCTGCGGCCAACAGCCGAGCTACCTCCTCACCAATAGCCTTACGCCTTTCTTTGTTGAAGCGGTGAAGAAACTACCTGACTGGTTTAAACTTAGGATCTATATTAAGTGTGTGCTTAGTGAATTCCCTCGGTACACCTGGCATGTCAAAAGGCTCCCATGCAAAGATGTCCCGGTTCTCACGAATGAACTCGATGAGCGTGCTTTCCTATTTGGGATCCAGGTTAGCGCTGATGCTGAACTGCTTGGATGAATCACCAAGAACAAAATCAACCATCTTAGTGTCTGTAGCCGATTTAAACTTCAACGCCGGGTCATGCTCTATAGTTGGTTTTTTCAAAGAAGTCATGTCCACCGGATCAACCTTGTCTTTCTAAAACTTCAACTCTTCGGTGGCACAAACCGACTCAGCATAAGCCGCATCAACCTCTTCACATTCCAAAGCAATTTTCCTGCTCCCATGTACTGTGATGGTCCCTTTATGACCCGACATCTTAAGCTGTAGATAAACATAACATGGCCTCACCATGAACTTGGCATAAGCCGGTCGTCCAAATAGGGCATGATACAGACTCTTGATTTTCACCACCTAAACGTCAATGTTTCTGACCTTGAGTCATGATCATCTCCAAAAGCCACCTCTAGGGCTATCTTGCCCACTAGACATGCAGACTTACCAGGCACCACGCCATGAAAAACAGTGTTCGACGGTTTAAGATTCTTATCTGTCAATCCCATACGGCGGAAGGTATCATAGTAAAGAATGTTGATACTACTTCCACCATCCATAAGCACCTTGGTGAACTTGTACCGCCCAACCCGAGGTGCCACCACTAAGGCCAGATGGCCTGGATTATCAACCCAGGGTGGGCGATCCTCTCGACTCCATAAAATTGGTTGCTCAGACCAGCGCAAATACTGAGGCACTGCCGGTTCAACAGAGTTCACAACTCTCTTGTGAAGCTTCTGATCTCGCTTGCACAAGCTAGTGGTGAAGACATGATACTGCCCACTATTCAACTGCTTCGGATTGCTCTGATAACCCGACTAATGCTACTGCTGATTCCCTTGATGGTTATGACCTCCCTGATTGCCCTGGTTCCCTTGATTGCCATGTTCGGTTTGATTGCCTTGAAATCCTGAACCGGAGCTGCTGCCTCCATAACCCGACCCATGAAAACCACCTCCTGAACCGCCAGGCAGGCCATTGTCGTATTGAAACATATTGGAGTTCTTGAACTCTCGCATGATATAACAATCCTTGCAAAGATGTGAAGTTGGCCTCTCCTTCGACCCATGCTTTGGACAAGGTTGATTTAACAGGCGCTCCAGATTGGGGCCGGACCCTCCGCCTCCCTGGGATTGTTTACCCTTACGATGTTGACTGGTATCCTGAGTGTTGGTGCTAGCCACAAAGTCCAAACTATTGTCTGCCTTGCGCTTACCATTATTCCCATGACCTGCCGGATTGTGCTGCTGCCCCTTACCATTGCCATTCTTTTTCCCCTTCCCCGGTTTGTCCTCCTCAGACTCAGGGTCTTTGGTACTATCTGAATCGGCATATTTCACCAAAGCAGCCATAAGGGTTGACATGTCATTGCAGTGATGCTTGAGTCTCCCTACCTTCCGTTTTAATGGCATAAACCGACAATTGCCCTCCAACGTCAAAACTGCTGTATCCGCATTGATGCAGTCCGACGAATGCAGAATAGCTGAGACTCTCTTCACCCAATGTGTTGTGGACTCTCCATCCTCTTGAACACAGGCGGCCAGGTCCACAATCGATATAGGCTTCTTACAAGTATCTTTAAAATTCTAGATAAACCGGTGCTTCAACTCAGCCCATGATCCGACGGAGTTAGCCGGTAAACTCTTTAACCAAGTATGAGTTGTCCCCTCCAACATCATCATGAAGCATTTAGCACACACAGCCTCATCCGCATCCAGCATCTCCATCGCCATCTCATAACTCTCAACCCATGACTCGGGGGTAAATCAGAGTGTAATTGGGCACCTTATGAGGACCTTTGAAATCCTTGGACAGTCGTACATTACGTAAAGCGGCGGTGAGACACGGCACCCCTAAAGAACTGAAGACCACACCTGGCTCCACTAAAGTGGTAGGACGAACCAGAGTAGGCTGACGAGCCGCATGCTTTGCTGCTAACTTGGCTTCTCGACGCGCCCGTCCATGATCCACCACGTCCTGCGCATTAGCACCACCACCCGCCGGGTTATGCCCTCGCGGCGAGTTATGGTGACGTGCACTGCTTGACACGGCCGGTTCATCCTCAACGTGCCTACTGTAGCTCCGACTCGGACGGGGGGTGGAATGAATCCTCTCGCGACTATGGGAATAAGCCTGCTACTGGTTTAAAGTTGTTTGAAGCAGGTCTCTGGCCCATCGTGCCTCAATCGCCACTGGTGACTCGCCGTCAGTTGGGAGGGCTGCCAATCATGAAGTGGCAGCCACAATGTTATCCAACGGGTTTGAGTAATGCCCCGGGGGCATCGGAATGTACTGTGGCACAATGTGGTTCTAATGAGGCGGGTTCATCGCACGCGGCTGAACCGGCACTCCCGTTACTGGTGCCTCAGTCCGGTTAACCACCAAGTGGTTACTGGTTCCAGCTCCTAGTGTGTTGAAGAGATTTCTTGGATCATAACCCGGTGGGAGGTGTGAATGGTATCTCCTCCTCATGACCTCATCTGAGGCATTCTGGTCCAACCTAAGCCGGTAGGCCTGGGCTTCCAACTCGGCCCGTTCTGTAGCCATCCTGGCGTTCTCTGTTGCCAGGTCCGCTTTAGCCTGAGTTATCTGATCCTTCACCTTTGCAATCTCCGCATTGTGCTGATCTCGGGTTGCGGCGTCCACTTCTGCGGCCATCAATGTTGCCAAAGCGTCGAACAAATCAGACAAAACCTGAGCAGGAGGCGGCGCAACGCCCCCTGCTCCTGCTGGCGTTGCTGAACCAGAGAACATTGCCATGGCGGTAGAAGAGTGATGCGCTAGTTGTGTACCGGCCATGAATACCGCGACCCAGCTTGGAAGATCGAGGGGGTCCGGAATACTGTGCCATCGAAACCCCCACTAATTCGGCCGTCCTGCAGCTGATACAGTGACTCGGTGTCTCCGGTTGAAGACTCGTCATCAGAATGGACAACGGTTTCCCCATCAGATGTCGGTCCATCCTCATATTCCGCTCCATGGACGACACCTACGAAAACATGCCTTGGTGTGGGCTGAACCGGGGTAGGGCTTGCACGCTGAGCCATCTCGATGATGTCGGTGCAGGTGTCTGGCTCAGGGCCCGGTTCGCTGATTTTGCTGATGAAGACGTGAATTCCGCCAAAGGGGACCTGGTACCCGTATTCAATTGAGCCGGCCTCGGGACCCCATCCCGCGTCATCGATGTAGAGCTTGCCGCGACGACTCTTCGTCATCCGGCCCACAGCGTATCCCTTGAGTCCTTCGAAGCTTCCCTTCAAGAACTCGAAACCATCATGCGACAGCCCCACGGTGGGCGCCAACTATCGTGGGTTTGTCATGGCAGATGTCCTCGTGAAATGACTTAGTCGTGGAGCCATTGCTACGGGTTAGCTTAAAGGGGTTAAATCGGACAAGGGACACGAGGGGTTTTTATACTAGTTCGGCCCCTTCGATGAAGGTAAAAGCCTACGTCTAGTTGTGTTGGTATTGCTAGGGTTTCGATGACCAAGGAGCGAATCCGCTTTGCCTGGCTCTCGAGTTGTTGTCTATCCCTCAAACTACTGCTGGGTCGTCCCTTTATATACTGAGGTTGACGCCCGCTGATTTACAGAGTCCCGAGGCCGGATCATAAACGTGTCCGACTCGGTCTCTATGCCTTCTAACTTACAATACAAGTTACATGAGAGAACCGGTTTACATCTACAGGCCTTAACTCACCCTTGGGCCTTGGACCTTCGTAAAGCGCCATCATCCTTTCATCTTCATGGGCTTCTAATCTTCATAGAGTTAATCCGGCTACTCCTGGCCGGTTTATGTCCAGTAGTAATATCCCCAACAGACCTTATCTCAACTCGGATCCGACTACGTCAAATCCGACCAATTCCTTTCGAGTCGATATTATCCGGTTAGCATCCAATGCTCCATGGCTAGTGAGACCAAGCCATCAACCATGTCATAAGCTAGTCTAGTCGGTTGCGTGTCCACACAACCCTTTCGACTAGGGACCTTTTAGGACAGTCATCATACAATGCATAGTCCCACAAACAAGTCATGTACTTGCTAATACACATAATTGATAATGTCCAAGGACTATCTTTATTCATAAAGACATAGGATATATCATCATACATGATTGCCTCTAGGGCACATCTCCAACACACGCCAAGATATTCCAGGCGACCTCGGACTCCAACATGCGACCCACATCTGAAAAGGCGGTGGTGGCCGTGGAGCACCTGCTTCCTCATGAGGTCGCCGAGCGGGAGTTGGAGATGTAGGAGGAGGCGGAGATCGACGAGTGCCGGGTGGAGGAGTTGCGCGTGGCCGAGGTCGAGGTAGAGAAGAGTCTGTTCGTCAAGGAATCGGCAGTGGAGTACCAGCGCGAGCTCTGGCGCAGCCACTACTACAATTACTACAACCATGAGGGATGCGCCGAGGATGGGGACGAGGACGCGGTCGACTTCACCAGGGAGGACACGGACTCCACCAACGGCGGCATGTCGCTAGGACAAGTCATCGACCTATCATCTCCCACAGACGGTGCATAGGCCAGCGCGGCGGCGGATTTGTTAAAATTATTCATACTTAGGCTTTGTTTTTAATGCTGGTCTTTTGTTTAGCAATGGTTAGGTCAACTGGCTCTGTTTAATTACTAAAATTTCTTGATTCAGTAAGTGTGGTCTGTCTGTTGTACGCTCTTTTGTGTGGCCAAATTAGCAATGGATGTTAAATTATGCAATGACGTACCTGGGAAAATTTCCACCAAAATTTGAATTATCAAACTCATCCCATGCGCGTAAAGCAGAAGAATCATTTGCGATGCACACAATCATTCAAAGTGAATGGTTCGGCGGCACCACGCGCAATGTTGCCCACCACATTTACAAAATTTTGGCCTACCGCAAAAATATCTACCCCCTTCCTCGCCCCCTTTTCTCCCCGACCACAAGTCACATTTCCCCTGTTTCCTCCTTCCTTCCTTCCTTGCTAAGCTATAGCCGCTTCCTCGCTCTCGCCGTCTCGCATCCTATTGCCGGGGTCGCTGAAGTTTATATGCCCTAGAGGCAATAATGAAGTTATTATTTATTTCCTTATTTCATGATAAATGTTTATTATTCATGCTAGAATTTTATTAACCAGAAACATAATACATGTGTGAATACATAGACAAACATAGTGTCACTAGTATGCCTCTACTTGACTAGCTCATTGATCAAAGATGGTTAAGTTTCCTAGCCATAGACATAAGTTGTTATTTGATCAACGGGATCACATCTTTAGGAGAATGATGTGATTGACTTGACCCATTTCATTAGCTTAGCACTTGATCGTTTAAGTTTACTACTGTTGCTTTCTTCATGACTTATACATGTTCCTATGACTATGAGATTATGCAACTCCCGAATACCGGAGGAACACTTAGTGTGCTACCAAACATCACAACATAACTGTGTGATTATAAAGGTGCTCTATAGGTGTCTTCGATGCTGTTCGTGGAGTTGGCATAGATCAAGAATAGGATTTTTCACTCCAATTGTCGGAGAGGTATCTCTGGGCTCTCTCGGTAATGCACATAAAAAATAAGCCTTGCAAGCAATGTGACTAATGAGTTAGTTGCGGGATGTTGCATTACGGAACGAGTAAAGAGACTTGCCGGTAATGAGATTGAACTAGGTATTGAGATAACGCCGATCGAATCTCGGACAAGTAACATACTAATGACAAAGGGAACAACGTATGTTGTTATGCGGTTTGACTGATAAAGATCTTCGTAGAATATGTAGGAACCAATATGAGCATCTAGGTTCTGCTATTGTTTGTTGACCGGAGACGTGTCTCGGTCATGTCTACATAGTTCTTGAACCCGTAGGGTCCGCACGCTTAAAGTTCTGTGACGATCGGTATTATGAGTTTTTGTGTTTTGATGTACCGAAGGTAGTTCTGAGTCCCGGATATGATCACGGACATGACGAGGATTCTCTAAATGGTTGAGACGTAAAGATCGATATATTGGAAGGTTATATTCGGACACCGGATGAGTTCCGGGGGTTATCGGATAAATACCGGAGAACCAGGAGGTTACCGGAACCTCCCGGGGGGTTATTGGGCCTTATGGGCGCAAGTGGAGGAAGAGGAGAGGCGGCCAGCTAGGGGCGCGCGGACCCCTAATCCAAACTGAATTGGACTAGAGGGCCGCCCCCCTTTCCTTCTTCTTCTCCTCCCCTTCCTTCCCCTCTCCTACTAGGACTAGGAAAGAGGGGGGAATCCTACTTGGAGTAGGATTTCCCCCCTTGGGCGCGCCTCCTCCTCCTCCATGCCCGCCCCCTCCTCCTCTCCCTCCTTTATATACGGGGAGGGGGCACCCCTTGGAGACACAAAAATTTATCTGGTGATCTCTTAGCTATGTGTGGTGCCCCCCTCCACCATAATCCACCTCGGTTATATCGTAGCAGTGCTTAGGCGAATCCCTCCAACGGTAGCTTTATCAACATCGTCACCATTTCGTCGTGCTGAAGAAACTCTCCCTCGAGCTCTACTGGATCGTGAGTTTGCGGGACATCACCGAGCTGAACGTGTGCTGAACGCGGAGGTGCCGTACGTTCGGTGTTGAGGATCGGTCGATCATGAAGAAGTATGACTACATCAACCGCGTTATTATAACGCTTCCTCTTAACGGTCTACGAGGGTACTTGGAAGACACTCTCCCCTCTCATTGCTATGCATCACCATGATCTTGCGTGTGCATAGGAATTTTTTTTGGAGTTACTACGTAACGCAACAGTCGCCATGGTCTTCTTCAAAGACATCTCTAGCGGTTCCTCCTCCCGTGAGCACTCCTTCACCACCCGGGTATGCCTCTCTTCTCTCTCTCTCGGGATATGAATTGGAATGAAGGATTTTTACCCGGTAGTCGATTTGAGTCATTTCTTCCTCTTGTAGCTCCCTAAGACCATCAGTGGCAACAAATGGAGCAGGGTGGCTGAAGATCTATCTGCTTGTTGTCACCATGAATCTCCATGTGTGAAGCTAGTTGCATTTGATTCTGTGGATAGTGGGAGGAGGTTTCTGGCATCTGCAGAGAAGGTTAGACCCTCTTTCGTTGTTACAAATCATTTGTTAGATGTGATTCCGACACTGTCACCGTCCCAACCCATTCATACCACACCTTCAACCAAACACATCCTAGACAGTGTCACAGTTTATACCTAGTATCTTAAATTGTTGCCATCTCATCAGTGATGCCATTAGAAAATTATTTGGCACCACTTCAGCAGTTTGTGCAGCTAACTTTGGTCCACACATCCGTGCAGCCATGTAGTAAAATACTAAATCTTTATGGCACGAAGGAACTGGGCATCGGAGCAACTACGTGCTCTGGAGTCTGGGTCCCTGATTTTTTTTCCGCTACATCAGCTCGCCAGTGCAGGGCACCGGTGCGAGATGTAGCAACAGTTCTCTTTACACCAGTTTTGGCATACGTAGTGGACGGCCTTAGTGCTATCAGTTCTATGTTACTAAATTTGTGCATGTACACACCTGTTAATATCAATTTGCTGTCATCCAAACACTGTCGCTATCCTGTTGTAGTTATATTAACCTTCCTCATAAAATGTGCAATTGTTATTTATTATACATGAGTAAGAACTTGTAGCGTCGTTGTAGTCAATTATAGCTTCTGATGTTCCAGAATTTGGTTGTTGTCTCAGTACCAATTATTTCATTTGCACATGTTTCTTCAGTTTATCAAAAAAAGCATTGGTGATTTTCTATGTTGCTATAAACCCATTTCCCCTACAATTGTTACTGATCTAGTTTTAAATATGATAGGATGAACGAAAGTGTTCTTACTTGGAGTGGGTTGATGAAGAGTGGCCACAGTCTTTGAAGATGTGCCTAGCGAAGCTCTGGAGAATGTATGAGGAAGAGAACACACGTAGGCTTAGAGAAAGTGTTGTCAACACTGATGCATATTTCCAGATGCGGGATAAAAAGTTGAAGGTAGAGAATGAGCTTAGATTTTTTAAATCAGAATTTGCTAAGATGGTGTTGGCGAAGGAGGAGGCACTTTCCCAGTTGGCCCTTGCAAAACGGGTTCTTACTAAACTGAAAGCAGAGGTGGATAAGACAAGCCTGGATGATCCCGATTAGGGAAATGAATATATTGTTCTTATGAAGTTGAACTAGCGATATGTTGTACGGTGCTGTTTTCATGTAGCCAACGTACTGTGATGTTATAATATATTTATGTGCCTGATATGAAATTGGCAAACAGCTGTTCGATATGAAATGTGAATTTGCGTAATACTGGAATTATTAATTCTAAACTAATAAACCTTCTAAATGTGTCATGGACCTTTGCAAACGGTTCTAGCAGAAAAAGAGCTTGCGATGGATAGCCCAATGCCACGCAGTTTTCTTCATCAAATCGTGTGTGATATAGTTGATAAAAGCAAACAGTTAACCTTGGAAAACCGTGTGTGATAGTTACACCTTTCACACAGGAGCCTACACATAAAAATGTGTGGGATGTACGTCCGAACGGAAATGTGTTCCCTGGATTTACTGTGTGGGATGTACATAAGAACGGAAACATATTCCTTGGATTGACTGTGTGTGATATACATATGAGCGGAAATGTTTTTCTGGGATTCACTGTGTGGGATGTACATACCTACGGAAATGATTTTCTCGGATTACCGTGTGGGATGCACATACCTACGGAAATGATTGGGTTTCGATGCCTCGCCCGATCGCACACGTCCCCAGCTTGGGTCCCAGGAGGGCCTATCCCCGATGATTTCTGGGTCATGTGCGAAGGACTCGCTATCGCACACACTCACTTGGCAACGGTTCCAAATGTCGTCGCGGAAAGGGATTAAAAACCGTTTGTCTAGGATCGACGTGCACCAGTGTCATGTCGCCTTATAGTGAGTGCAACCGTCCTATGTTTATTTATCATGGAGACTTGGACACCTTACTTGTGATGCATGCTTGTTTGTTTGAACCTAATGCCTTTGGTAGTTGTCGCTTCTTATGTCTACATACCATGCCCTACACCCTTGTACTTTCTTATGATAAGAATTATGAAAATACTTGTTGGGTATTTCACCAATCGAATGCTAGGTTTTGCATTTCTGCTAACATCATTTATTTTTTCGAGTGTTTGTCATGTTGTTTCATTTTTAAGGATTCACAAGCCGGTACCATCACGAGAAATATTGGTTATATGAAGGCATACAAGATGCGCAACTTCAACATCCTTGAGAAACTCCTTAAGGTGACCTCCTTCCCTTTGAGCCATCCTCACATACACATATTGGACGGGTCATTATTTCATTGTTGTTTCCTTCTTCTTGTCTACATCAAACATCTATTGGATGGAGGACGGACATTAGAGATTGGCTCTATGGACCTTCACATTGAGGAGTGCTTGGACTTATTGGATGCACCTTAGAACCTCCACTCATGCCACGACATCGAGCATTGGTAAATCAACACTCCTTTGACACATTGCACCAACACCTCCATATTTGTTGATTGTGCTCACACAAGTCATGCTCAATGGACATATCATACTCGCCACAAGTTTGCACCCCATGCATGGATTGACTCACATTATGCTTGTCTTGTTGCATCTATTTCCATGTCATCCATGATATATGAGCTTGTGCATTTCCTTAGCAAATTTGTTGTGATCTTCATTGATGGCATATTCATACATAATGATCACATTGCCCGTCATCAATTGCATGGTCGCATACTCACATCGAGCACCAATTACCATGTTCATGCTCTTGATAAACAATCCCATTATGAGATCATTTTACACAATGGTAGAATTTGTCGCTTTGTGCACCATCCCAATTACAACATATTTGTGTGCACAACAAATGAACTTGCTTTCATGAATGCTTTGCATATCATTCTATATCAGTTGGCTAAGCTTCATGCACCTTGTCATGATCAATCTTATCGGACTAACTCATGCTCCATTGATGGACACCTTGTGTGTGCTAACCATTGTATTTCCGAGTGTCGTTTGTGTTTGCTCTTTTTGCATGTATACACCTCCGACGACACCTTCGAGTACTTGGATTGCGCCATAACTTCCACTTTGTCGAACTACAAGTCCACCCACAACAACCATTTCCTTTGTGACCAGGATGACCATCCGAGGTAGGATCTTTCCCAAGGGGGGGGAGATGATGCGAAGCATCCTACGATCATCCCCATATACACTACATCTACTCTCCAAGACCCATGAGGACATACAATGAGACCTCGACTATACGCCATTGGACACAAGGTGAACTCGCTCCTCTCCGAATGTCACTTTCCACATGTGAGACATGGCTACTACCTCAAATGTATGTGCTATGCATGACCAGGAACCAAGAGGAAGACCATGAGGTAGCTAGGAGCATTGGACGAGAAGGCGAGGAATCGAAGCAAGAGAAGGAGCTGCTGGGAAGCTACATCTCTTGGACGTTTGATAGCCATCGAACGTCCGACGCCTGGAGTTTTCACCAGCTAGAACAACTAAAGTTGGAGGCCAAGTCTACAGCGACCGGACGACTGACCGAGACCGGATGTCCGACACTCCCCAGTGCCCGGACGACTGCCCGCCACCAGATATCCGAGGCCACCGAATCAGAGCCAAAACATCAGAAGTCCGAAGATTCCCGTACGATCAGAAGACCGACAGCCGTTGGACGTCCGATGCCTGTCTATGCACAGAGATTGGGCCCGAGGCCCATGTATCCCTCTCCCACTTTCCCCATCGTGTACCTAGACTATATATACTCCTCCACCTCCTCCTAGTTAGGGTTAGAATTGGTTTAGCTCATACTACACATAGAGCTTTGCTCATCCATCTGGATCTACTCCACCGAGAGAGACCGTGGCCTCTACGGAGAAGATCCATCTTGGATTCAAGACCCCTAACGGGAAGACCTTCAAGACTTCCTCATGGAGAATAACTTGCTACTTGTGTCGTCCCTTGTTGATTGTGGATCGTGTATCTCTTTGTGTTTTGAGGATATAGCACATGTGTAATCGAATCTTGTTGGTTTGGGTGTTTCCTCTCGTGTTTTCCCTCATGTTTTCCCCTCGTGTTCTTCGTGTTCTTCGTAGGATGACCTCCAAATCATGAAAGATCGTCCTTAGGGTTTCCACCCTACATCAATGAGGCAATTTCTAACATCATTCGGACTAACTTAAGCATCTCTACAGGTGAGAAGATCTCATCGTAGTCAACTCCTTGAACTTGTCGAAAACCTTTCGCAACAAGTCGAGCTTTGTAGATAGTGACATTACTACCAGCATCGGTCTTCTTCTTGAAGATCCATTTATTCTCAATGGCTTGCTGATCATCAGGCAAGTCCACAAATGTCCACACTCTGTTCTCATACATGGATCCTATCTCAGATTTCATGGCCTCAAGCCATCTGTCGGAATGGGCTCATCATAGCTTCTTCATAGTTCATAGGCTCGCCTTGGTCCAATAATGTGACTTCCAAAACAGGATTATCATACCACTCTAGTGTGGATCATGGTCTGGTTGACCTACGAGGTTCAATAGCAACTTGACCTAAAGTTTGATGATCATTATCATTTGCTTCCTCTCTAGTTGGTGTAGGCATCACAGGAATAGATTTCTCTGATGTGCTACTTTCCAATTCGAGAGAAGGTACAATTACTTCATCAAGTTTTACTTTCCTCCCACTCACTTCTTTTGAGAGAAACTCATTCTCCAGAAAGGTTCCATTCTTGGCAACAAAGATCTTGCCTTCGGATCTGTGGTAGAAGATGTACCCAATTGTTCCCTTGGGGTATCCTATGAAGACAAACTTCTCCGATTTGGGTTCGAGTGTAACACCCCGGATGTAACTTACCCAATATGTATTCCAACTCTTGCCGTTTCCGGCCTTAAGTTATTTTATTTTCTTGGGTTCGGGTTTTTGTCTCCGTGTGTTGTTATCGTTGTCATGCATCTCATATCATGTCATCATGTGCATTGCATTTGCATACGTGTTCATCTCATCCATTCGAGCTTTTTCCCCGTTGTCCGTTTTGAATTCCGGTGCTTCGTTCTCCTCCGGTGGTCAATTCTACCTTTCTTTCATGTGTGGGGATTAAACATTTCCGGATTGGACCGAGACTTTCCAAGCGGCCTTGGTTTACTACCGGTAGACCGCCTATCAAGTTTTGTATCATTTGGACTTCGTTTGATACTCCAACGGTTAACCGAGGGACCGAAAAGGCCTCGTGTGTGTTGCATCCCAACACCCTTCCAAAGTGGCCCAAAACCCACCAAAACCCTCTCCATCATCTAGAGCGTTCGATCACGATCACGTGGCCGAAAACAGCACCTCATCTGGAGACTCCTAGCTCCCTCTACCTCTATTTATAGACCCCCCTCCTCAAATTCCGGATCCCCTCCTTCAAACCCTAAAAAAACTCATCGCAACGCCGCCGGACACATCCGCCTCGGGCAGACGAAGTCGTGCCGCCACCCGCACCAGTGGCAGGCTGCCACGTGGCACTGCCGCTTGACCCGCCGCCGGCCCGGGCGAGCCCGAGTCGGGCCCCCGCGCGGCCCGCGCGCC
>NC_041388.1:209801581-209839951 GCF_002162155.2 Triticum dicoccoides
ATCATTTCATTCCATTGCATAATTTTCATTTGAGTTCATCTTGATGCCCGAAATTCTGTTAGAAGAGTGCTACTTGAGATAAATGTCAGATCGGCTGCTCCATTTAGATATTTGTCATTTTCGCCATGATTATTGTGTGCATGATATGCCCATGAGTTCTACATATGTTTTGTTAAGGGTTTTGCCATATTTCCAGAGTTGCAACCCATGTATTTTCGTGATGTGTGTGGTGACTAGCACAAGCTTGCAAAGTGAGGCACTTGGTAATGCTGATTTCAGGGACTTAGCATTTCGACTAAGTCCTTGAGCTGTTTATCTCATATGGCCATATGTTCATGTTGTTTCCTAGTGATCCGTGCCTCTTTTGAGGATGATCAGTAAGGATGTTTTGTTAATATTGTAGTGCTCTATCCATCCATTTATTTGTTAGCAATTATGGAGCACCCTAGCTTGAGTCAATCGAGCTCTACTTTTGCTACTTCGTGAATATGGGCAGATTGTCTACTTGTTAGCGATTTTGCCGAGGATGTTGTAGTTGATCCGTGCATGCTATGCTATTGTTCTTGCCATGTCTAGCTTGAATTTTTTGTATTCTTGTTGGGTGTATGATTAGCTTTTCATGACTTGCTCCGTAGTGAGTGCATCGAGCTCGTAAACATGCCTACTTGATATTTGTTTCAGCATGTGCCAGTTTTCACAAAGTCTGAAAACTGATTATGCTTTTGCTATGTTCACATGCTTGCAAATGTGTTTTCTGATCCCTTTTGGCTCAAGGTCACTAAGGGACTTTTGTTAAGATTTTTGAGTAGCTCCACGCCATGTTTTACTTTGCCATGTTCAGGTCCTGTAGCATGTAGTTTTTTTGCTCCGAAGTGTGCTACCTGATCTGAAATTCCAGACAAGTGTTAATTTCACTAAGTCTGAAATCTGTTTGTCATATGCATTTTGCCATGCTTGTTTGAACCTGTTAATGGATGAGTTGGCCATAGCTCAGTGCTAGACTTTTGTTAAGCATCATGAATGTATCCCTGACATGTATTTTTATGCCATGTTTGAGTGCTGTAGCATGTTCATCTCATTGCATTTAGATGGCTACTTGCTGTAAATCGCAGAACGTGGCCATATTTGAATCGCTTGCCATTTCCAAACCGTAGCTTCGATTACGGCGTTCTTCATATCGTTTTCAAGCGATTTCATCTCATCTTTCCAGTGGCACACTTGGATTCCCAAGTTGAGGCCACGTTCATGCATTCCCTGTCACATCTTGCATATGCATCCCGCATCGCATCCCGCATAGCATACCATCTTTGCATCATATTGTTTGAGCTTTGCTCGTGGTTGATTGTGTTCCGTTTGCTTGTTTGTCTTGTTTGGGTAGAGCCGGGAGACGAGTTCGCTTACGAGGAGCCCGTTGAGTTTGCTTTCGAGGATCCAGTCAACTCTGATAACTTTGCAGGCAAGATGATCATACCCTCGAAATCACTACTATCTTTGCTTTGCTAGATGCTCGCTCTTTTGCCATGCCAATGATACGATGCCTACCACTTTCTTTCAAGCCTCCCAAATTGCCATGTCAAACCTCTAACCCACCATGTCCTAGCAAACCGTTGTTTGGCTATGTGACCGCTTTGCTCAGCCGCTCTTATAGCGTTGCTAGTTGCAGGTGAAGATTGGAGACCGTTCCTTGTTGGAACATTATTTACTTGTTGGGATATCATTATATTGACATGTTATCTTAATGCATCTATATACTTGGTAAAGGGTGGAAGGCTCGGCCTCTCGCCTAGTGTTTTTTCCACTCTTGCCGCCCTAGTTTCCGTCATATCGGTGTTATGTTCCCGGATTTTGCGTTCCTTACGCGGTTGGGTTATAATGGGAACCCCTTGATAGATCGCCTTGATTAAAGCTTTTCCAGCAATGCCCAACCTTGGTTTTACCATTTGCCACCTAGCCTCTTTTTCCCTTGAGTGTCCGGAACCCGAGGGTCATCTTATTTAAACCCCCCGGGCCAGTGCTCCTCTGAGTGTTGGTCCAAATAGAGCCACTTGCAGCGCCACCTCGGGGCAACTCAAAGGTTGGTTTTAGTTGTATGTAGTGTTCATCTGAGTCTGCCCTAAGAACGAGATATGTGCAGCTCCCATCGGGATTTGTCGGCACATTCGGGCGGTGTTGCTGGATTTGTTTTAACCTGTCGAAGTGTCTTGAAGAACCGAGGTACCGAGTCTGATCACAACGTCTCGGGAGGAGGTCTATTCCTTCATTGACCGTGAGAGCTTGTCATGGGCTAAGTTGGGACTCCCCTGCAGGGTTTTGAACTTTCGAAAGCCGTGCCCGCGGTTATGGGCAGATGGGAATTTGTTAATGTCTGGTTGTAGATAACTTGAACCTTAACTTAATTAAAATGAATCAACCGTGTGAGTTACCATGATGGCCTCTTTTCGGCGGAGTCCGGGAAGTGGACACGGTGTTGGAGTAATGCTTGCCGCAGGTTTTCCCTCTTTAGTTATGCGTTCACGCTTTGCCTTCTCTTCTCGCTCTCTTTTGCGAACAGGATAGCCACCATATATGCTAGTCGCTTGCTGCAGCTCCACTTACATCTACCTTACCTTACGTATAAGCTCAAATAGTCTTGATCACGAGGGTGCGAGATTGCTGAGTCCCTGTGACTTACATATTACTATTAAACCAAATGCAGGGCCTGATGATTCCTCTCTAGGTGACGCGCTCAAGCTCAAGTGGGAGTTCGATGAGGACTCTCAATGATACTATGTTTCATTTCCTGATGATCAGTAGTGGTGCCCTGTTGGGGGTGATTGAGACCGTGTTGCATGTTGGGTTATCTTTTATTTTGGCGCCGTAGTCGGGCCATGAGTGTTTGGATGATGTAATGTTATTTATGTATCTTGATTGACGTGGCGAGTGTAAGCCAACTATGTTATCTCCCCTTTATTATTTATATTACATGGGATGTTGTGAAGATTGCCTAACTTGCGACATATGCCTTCAATGCGATTATGCCTCTAAGTCGTGCCTCGACACATGGGAGATATAGTCGCATCGAGGGTGTTACAAGTTGGTATCAGAGCCTTCCCCGACCTTAGGAGCCCCATTGCTTGATCGTTTTTAGCGGCCGAGTTGTGTCTAGAAAAATGTTTTGAGTCATTTAGGAATTATATATCGGAGAGTTTAGGAATTCTTTTTAATCCCAGTCTCCTCATCGCTCTGGTAAGGCATCCTGACGTAGAGTTTTGACTCTTCTCTTCTCAAATTTCACTAAAAAAAATTTTAGGCTCACGCGGGTATCTTAGAATCGTTCCGATGGTTTTATGACGAGAACATTTTCTTGGTGCCTCCTGTCAGGGGTTTTGTGGAAGTGTCCTGGGGAGTTGAGCTCTAAGGTGTTGTCGTCATAATTTTATCGTTGCAGTTCTGGAATACCTGAGTCTAGTATGCCGACATCGAAAATCTCTTTTATGCAGTTCATTGGTGAGATAACCTCGACGCCACCCAGTACTGGGGCGGGAGTTCGGGAGTATCGCCATAACTTGTATAACGGATGCTTTTCGAAGGTTGAGGTAGATGGTTTCCGAAGTTTTTCTCGGTTATGTGTTGAAGGATGGATACAGCTGGATGTAGGATTTGCTAGATTTGGGTGAGATATTATGCTTCCCCTGTATCCCCAACACCTGATTGCATAACCGGAAAGGTTCGGGAGTTTCATAGGTGGGAATTCTCGTAGCTCTAGTTCTTCTTCCACGGATATTTGGTTTGAGATTGGGATTTCTTACCGATTATTCGTTCTTGATCCGTACCTTGTTGATTTATCTCTCTACCTAAATTCTAAGTGGCTTCTCAATTTATGGATATGTGACCATTTCAAGAGGAATGCATTCGTTCATTTTGTTCGGATGTGAAGACTATATGTTGCAATTTTCATTCCGTTGCATTCAGCTTCATTTTATCTGTCTATGTGCTAACGGTGGTCAACCTCTTCAGGATGGCTCCCACTAAGAGCACCAATCAGAATCAGAATCAAGATCCGCCACCACCTCCACCTCCTCCGGAGGCATGGCAAGCTATGATGGCCGCAACCAATGCAAACACACAGTTGATCATGCAAATTCTTCAAGAGCGCAATCAAGGCAACCAAGGGAACCAAGGCAACAATCAGAATCACTTTGCTACACTCAACCAGTTCCTTGCTAACGGGCCAAAGACTTTCAGTAATTGTGTTGAGGCAACCGATGCTGACGATTGGCTCGTGGATCTGTGCAAGCATTTCGAGTGCAGTAACGTCAGGCCTGAGGACTTTGTCAAGTTTGCTTCCTTCCAACTCAAAGATCAAGCTGCAGAATGGTTCCAGCAGTACAAGGATCCAGAGGTGCACGTGTTATTACCTGGGATGAATTCCGTCAAGATTTCAGAGCTCACCATATCCCTCAGAGCGTGGTTGAAAGCAAGCGTGAGGAATTACTCAACCTGAAGCAAGGCTCTTTGTCTGTCTATGACTACAACAAGTTGTTTCAGAAGCTGGCCCGCTTTGCCAAGCAGGACGTCCCTGATGAGAAGAGCATGATATACCAGTTCAGGGGTGGTCTCAAAGAAGAAACTCAGCTAGCTCTTGTTCTCTTTGAGCCCTTGAGGTACGATGAGTTCTACAACATGGCATTGAAGCAAGAGGCCGCTCAACTGAGGTGTGATGCTTCCAAGAAGCGAGTCAGAGATGCTACTCCTTCTTCCTCTACTCAAGTGGCCAAGCAGCAGAAGTATTGGCTTCCTCCTCCGTTCCGTCAGCCGTATCAGAAGAGCAAAGGTGGCAGTGGATCTTCCCACCCACCCAACCCTGGCTTTCAGAACAAGACTTCGTCTCAAGCTTCAAGATCGAGTGCTCCGTATCACCGTCCGCTTTCAGAGGTCACGTGCAACAAGTGCCAACAGAAGGGTCACTATGCCAACAAGTGTCTCAACCAGAGGCGTCTTCCTCCTCCTCCTCCTCCTATGAGATTGGCAAGTACAGTTGTGGTCATGCATAACCCCAAGCACGCCAAGGTTAATTTGCTGAATGCAGCTCAGGCAGAGGACTCGCCAGATGTGATTATGGGTAACCTTCCTGTTAACGATGTTCCTGCAAAAGTTCTTTTTGACATTGGTGCATCGCTTTCTTTTATTTCAACACCATTTGTTGCCAAGCATGATTTTTTGACCGAAAGGATTCCTGTTCCGTTGAAGATTGTGTCTCCGGGCAAGCAAATGACTTCTAACAATTGCGTCCCGGATGTCTCTATCATGTTGGGCGATTACAAGTTTCTCTCTTCTCCGGTGGTTCTTGGTAACTCGGATATTGATCTTATTCTCGGAATGGATTGGCTTTCTAAGCACAAGGCGCATCTTGATTGTGCTGCCAGGCAGATTCAATTGACTCATTCATCTGAGGATGTAATTGTCTTTGCCGCTCGTGATGATACCATCCGTCTGTTTTCTCTCAA
Source organism: Triticum dicoccoides (assembly GCF_002162155.2). Classification (NCBI taxonomy): domain Eukaryota; kingdom Viridiplantae; phylum Streptophyta; class Magnoliopsida; order Poales; family Poaceae; genus Triticum; species Triticum dicoccoides. The sequence goes on from NC_041388.1 coordinate 209,807,068, forward strand.
TGAGAAGGGTGAACTGGATGCTATCTCGCAAATATCAGTCGTTTGCGAATATCAAGACGTCTTGCCAGAAGAGCTTCCAGGAATGCCTCCACACCGGCCAGTTGAATTCGTTATTGATCTTGAGCCCGGTACGGAACCTGTGTGCAAGCATCCTTACAAGCTCGGACCTGAAGAGTTGAAGGAGCTGAAGAATCAACTCGATATTCAAGAGAGAATGGGTCTCATCCGGCCTAGTTCTTCTCCGTGGGGTTGTGGTGTTCTTTTTGTGAAGAAGAAGGATGGAACGAACTGACTTTGTGTTGATTACTGTCCATTGAACAAGAAGACCATCAAGAACAAATACCCACTTCCCAACATCAACGAGCTGTTCGAACAACTCAAAGGTGCCCAAGTATTCTTCAAGCTTGATCTCCGTATGGGTTATCATCATATTCGAATCCGTGAGCATGATATTCCCAAGACGGCTTTCAGGACAAGCTATGGGTCATATGAATACACTGTCATGTCTTTTGGCCTCGTCAACGCTCCTCCGACGTTCTCTCGCATGATGAACTTCATCTTCAACACCTACACCAATGTGGTGTTTTGGTCTATCTCGACGACATCCTGGTTTTCTCGAAGAACAAGGAAGATCATGCCAAGCACTTGCGCTTGGTACTCGATAAGCTCAGAGAACACAAGTTCTACGCCAAGTTCTCCAAGTGCGAATTTTGGCTTGATGAGGTTCTTTATCTTGGTCATATCATCTCTGCCAAGGGCATTGCCATGAACCCGGAGAAGGTGTCTGCTATTGTGAATTGGGAACCTCCTCAGAATGTGAAGCAACTCCGTAGCTTCCTCGGTCTTGCAAGCTACTGCCGAAGATTCGTTGAAAACTTTTCTAAGATCGCGAAGCCTCTCTCAAATCTTCTCCAGAAGCACGTCAAGTACGTTTGGTCTCCGGAGTGTGACATTGCTTTCAACACTTTGAAAGAGAAATTGATCACTGCTCCAGTTCTGACTCCGCCCGATGAATCCAAGCCGTACGAGGTCTTTTGTGATGCCTCTCTCCAAGGTCTTGGCGCAGTATTGATGCAAGAGAAGAAAGTTGTTGCTTATACCTCTCGCTAGTTGAAGCCCAATGAGAAGAACTACCCCACTCATGATCTCAAGTTGGCGGCAGTTGTGCATGCTCTTTTGACTTGGAGACATCTTCTATTGGGAAGAAAAGTGGACATTTTCACTGATCACAAGAGTCTCAAGTACATCTTCACTCAGCCTAATCTCAACCTCAGGCAAACTCGATGGGTCGAAATGATTCAAGAGTATAATCCGAGTATCGAGTATACTCCAGGCAAGGCCAATGTGATTGCTGACGCATTGAGCAGAAAGGCTTACTGCAACAGTCTGATTCTCAAGCCTTATCAACCCGAGCTTTGTGAAGCTTTCCGCAAACTTAATCTACAAGTTGTTCCTCAAGGTTTCCTCGCCAACCTTCAAGTCTCTCCTACCTTGGAAGACCAGATTCGCCAAGCTCAGCTTCTTGATGCTATGGTGAAAAAGTTGAAGATAGGGATTGCCAAGAGTCAACCCAATTACAAGTGCTACCGCCTTGATGACAAGGATACTCTCTTCTTCGAGGATCGTATTGTTGTGCCCAAAGGTGGCTTCCGTAAAGTGATCATGAACGAGGCTCACAATTCTCTCCTCTCCATCCACCCTGGGAGCACGAAGATGTATCAGGACCTCAAGCAGGCTTATTGGTGGACTCAAATGAAGCGAGAGATTGCTCAATTCGTGAATGAGTGTGATGTCTGCAGAAGAGTGAAGGCAGAACACCAAAGGCCAGCTGGTCTCCTCCAACCTCTTGCCATTCCAGAATGGAAGTTTGACCACATTGAGATGGACTTCGTGACTGGGTTTCCAAAGTCCAAACGTGGCAATGATGCTATATTCGTTGTCATCGACAAACTCACCAAAGTGGCTCACTTTCTGCCTATCAAAGAGTCAATCACTGCAGCTCAATTGGCGGAACTCTATACCTCTCGAATTGTCTCTCTGCACGGTATTCCACAAGTGATCTCTTCAGACCGTCGTAGCATCTTTACCTCCAAGTTTTGGGATTCTTTTCAGAAGGCCATGGGCACCAACATCCGCTTCAGCACAGCTTTCCATCCTCAAACTAGCGGTCAGGTCGAGCGTGTCAACCAGATTCTTGAAGATATGCTCAGGGCTTGTGTGATCTCCTTCGGCATGAAGTGGGAGGATTGTCTTCCTTATGCTGAATTCTCCTACAACAACAGTTTTCAAGCAAGTTCGGGCAAGGCCCCATTTGAAATTCTGTATGGCAGGAAGTGCCGTACCCCTCTCAACTGGTCTAAAACCGGTGAACGTCAGCTTTTGGGAAATGACTTAATCATAGAGGCAGAGGAAATGTGTAAAGTCATTCGAGATAACCTTAAAGAAGCCCAATCCCGTTAGAAGAGCTACTATGACAGTAAGCACCGTGATTTGGCTTTCGAGATCGGAGATCATGTTTACCTTCGCGTCTCTCCTATGAAAGGTACTCGTCACTTCGGTATCAAAGGGAAGCTTTCCCCCAAATACGTGGGACCTTTCAAGATTGTCAGCAAGAGAGGCGATCTCGCCTATCAACACGAGCTTCCTTCGAACTTTGCAAATGTTCATGAAGTGTTCCATGTCTCTCAGCTCCGAAAGTGCTTCAAGACTCCTGACCGCACCGTCAACTTCGAGAACATTGAGCTCCAAGAAGATCTCTCCTATCGTGAGCACCCCGTTGCTATTCTCGAAGAGACTGAACACAAGACTCGCAACAAGTCAATCAAATTCCTCAAAGTCAAGTGGTCACACCATTCCAACCGTGAAGCTACCTGGGAACGCGAGGATCACCTCCGTTCTGTGTACCCGGCGTTCTTTCAGTCCTAGATCTCGGGAAGAGATCCTTTCGTAGTGGTGGAGTGTTGTAACGCCCCGGATGTAACTTACCCAATATGTATTCCAACTCTTGCCGTTTCCGGCCTTAAGTTATTTTATTTTCTCGGGTTCGGGTTTTTGTCTCGTGTGTTGTTATCATTGTCATGCATCTCATATCATGTCATCATGTGCATTGCATTTGCATACGTGTTCATCTCATGCATTCGAGCTTTTTCCCCGTTGTCCATTTTGCATTTCGGCGCTTCGTTCTCCTCCGTGGTCATTTCTACCTTTCTTTCGTGTGTGGGGATTAAACATTTCCGGATTGGACTGAGACTTGCCAAGCGTCCTTGGTTTACTACCGGTAGACCGCCTGTCAAGTTTCGTATCATTTGGACTTCGTTTGATACTCCAATGGTTAACCGAGGGACCGAAAAGGCCTCGTGTGTGTTGCAGCCCAACACCCTTCCAAAGTGGCCCAAAACCCACCAAAACCCTCTCCATCATCTAGAGCGTTCGATCACGATCGCGTGGCCGAAAACCGCACCTCATTTGGACACTCCTAGCTCCCTCTACCTCTATTTATAGTCCCCCTCCTCAAATTTCGGATCCCCTCCTTCAAACCCTAAAAAAACTCATCGCAACATTGCCGGACACGTCCGCCCCGGGCGGACGAAGGCCCGTACGATGGCCGCATCCCCCCCGAGCACCGCCGCCTGCGCCGAGAGTGCCACCGCATCCGCATTGAGCGTGGACGCTTCTGCCGAGAGGGCATCTATGGTAGCCGACAGGGCAGCTGCAGCAGCTGAGACGGCCGTAGCTACTGCTGCGATGGAAGCTGCAAATGTCAAGAGCACTCAAGCTGCCGTCCGTACCGCTGATGTCGCCCTGGCCCGGGTCGAGGCCATCCACGCCAAGATCGAGGATGCACACTATTGGGTTCTACGGTAGGGTGCCTTGACTGCAAATTAAAATTTTCCTACGCGTAGAACAACCAGGAACATACTACAGGAGAAGGATCACAGTTCGTTACCACTAGACGTGCAGTGCCGTGCAGCGGAAGAAGAGTTGGGGCAGCGCGTCCGCGTGGATCATCTCCTTCTCGTCCGATCTCCCTCGAACAGCCGGTCGTCGGCTCCCACATACTGGTTCGCCGGAGCGGGGCAAGTGCACTGCCTCTAACAGTATCTACGCGTGCAGGAGGAGCGTCGTGCAGCGGACTTCTAGGTTCGATCACACAACCGGCGGTGAGTGGAGGTGTCTATTCATAACACATGAAAACCCTAGTGATAGCGCCGAGGCGATCAACCGCATGAGTGTGCCGCACCCCACTTTATATAGTCATCCGTCGCAGGATCAACACTTGGGCCTTGCACAGACCCTAGGGCCACAATCCGAATACAGCTTGGATCACATCCGACCAGTGTCCCCGGATCCGACCTCGTAGGTTCCTTCCCTTAAGCGCATGACCCCTTAGGTTCAAGCCGGCTTGGTCGCAGTTCGGATCACCTCCGAACTGCACGGTTGGTAGCGGCCCCTAGCAAGGCATGCTGAACACCAAGCAGACTATGAAGCTGGTTAGGTGAACCTGTACATGATAGTTCCATTCCTTTTGCCACACGATATATGTTGTCGGGCTCAAGGCGAGTCTGTCATCCTTGTGCTAGCCCAACCTCTTTCTTGTTCTAGTGATGCCGACCACAAACCAGATTATCTCATAATCCTTGTTGCATGGCCATGCTTATCCTGGTCGGATCACATGAGGGGCCTAGTGTATATCTCTCCTGATCAGAGGGGCAAATCCCATCTTGCTCGACCATGTCTCATAGCATGGGTCTGGACAAGCCCGAAACCTACCTTTGAAACTACCTCATCACGGAGTAGTGTTTGGTTGGCCCAAAGCAAGTCTGTCACCATCCCGAGTACATGCGCCAGCTCAGGTCTTAGGACATGGACGTATGTTGTACTAGAGACTCACAGATGACATATCGCTGCGTCTCATTGTTGGGTCTGTCTGACTCGGACCTTATCTCAACTCGGACCCGACTACGTTGAATCCGACCAGATTCTTCTGAGTCCATAGTATCCGGTTAGCATCCAATGCTCATGGCTAGTTAGACCAAGCCATCGACCATGTCATATGCTAGTCTAATCGGCTGCGCGTCTACACAACCCTTTCGACTAGGGACCTTTTAGGATAGTCATCATACAATGCATAGTCCCACAAACATGGCACGTACTTGCTAATACACATCATTGATAATGTCCAAGGACTATCTTTATTCATAAACACATAGGAAATATCATCATACATGATTGCCTCTAGGGCACATCTCCAACAGTCTCCCACTTGCACTAGAGTCAATCAAATAGACATCAAATTCCCATAGCTCTAACGTGCCCCTCATACTTGGATTGTGGAAGCGGCTTAGTCAACGGACCTGCAACATTTGCATCTGTATGAATTTTGCATAATTCAACATCACCATTATTTACGATCTTTTGCATCAGGTGATATTTCCGATCTATGTGTCTAGTCTTGTGGTGATCCCTCGGCTCCTTAGCTTGTGCGATGGCACCAGAATTATCACAATAAAGGTCCAACGGTTTTACCGAAGCTGAGAAAATACCAAGATCATCCAGAAAGTTCCGGATCCAAACACCTTCCTTTGCAGCTTCACAAAGCACAATGTATTCGGATTCTGTGGTAGAATTGGCCACTGTATCTTGCTTGGAACTCATCCAGCTCACTGCTCCTCCATTCATGACATACACGAATCCGGACTGTGATCAACAATCATCTCTGTTGGTTTGGAAACTAGCATGGGCATAACCCCTTACGACGAGCTTTTCCTCACCTCCATAAAGTAGGAACATCTCTTGAGCTTGCATACTTTACTAGTGCTAGTCAGATCGAAAAAACCCTTGGGCTATATCATATACAAGTCCCCGGTTAAATTTCCATGAAGGAAAGTCGTTTTGACATCCATCTGCCATATCTCGTAATCGAAATATGCAGCTATAGCTAGTACGATCCTCACCGACTTTAGCTTCGCTACCGGCGAGTAAGTCTCGTCATAGTCAATTCCTTGAACTTGTGCATAACCTTTAGCGACAAGCCGAGCTTTGTGGATCTGAACATTTCCATCCACATTGGTTTTCTTCTTAAAGACCCATTTGCAGCCAATGGCCTTTACGCGAGGCGGTGGATCAACCAAGTCCCAGACTTGATTTTCATCCATGGACTTTAACTCAGATCTCATGGCCTCTAACCATGCCTCAGAATTTGGGCTCACCATCGCTTCCGCATACGTGGCCGGCTTGTCGCTTTCTAGCAACAATACATCACACACTCTACGCAATCGTTCCAACCTCCGTGGTTCCGGTGCCTCTTCCACTATGGGTTCCCTGACTGACTCCGGTATGATCTCATCACCTGCCAAGCCATCCCCGAGTGGTACTCAAATTTCTTCGAGTCAGACCATCCTCCCACTGGCCTCCCGACTGAGAAAGTCTTTCTCAAGGAAAACCTCGTTCCGAGCAACAAACACTTTGTTCTATTCCCGGTTGTAGAAGCAATATCCCAAGGTTTCCCTTGAATATCCAATGAATATGCATTTGTCCAATTTGGGTGTAAGCTTGTTTGACATGAGTCGCTTGACAAATGCTTCACAACCCCAAACCTTTAGAAAATACAAACTGGGAGTCTTCCCGGTCCACATCTCATGTGGTGTCTTATCTACAGATTTTGATGGTACCCTATTAAGTGTGAAAGTTGTAGCTTCTGGAGCGTATCCCCAGAATGACAAGGGTAAATCTGATTTGCTCATCATAGATCGAACCATGTCCAACAAGGTAGGATTCCTCCATTCCGATATGCCATTGCTCTGTGGCGTACCCGGAGGTGTGAGCTGAGGTACTATACCTCGGCTTTTCAGATGATCATCAAACTCCTTGCTCATGTACTCACCTCCATGATCAGATCGTAGAAGTTGTATAGTCTTGCCGAGCTAATTCTCAACCTCATTTTGAAACTCTTTGAACTTTTCAAAAGTTTCTAACTTGTGCCTCATCAAATAGATATATCCATATCTACTCAAGTCGTCGGTAAAAGTCACGAAGTACTGATAGCCACCTCTGGCAGTTGTGCTCATTGGTCCACACACATCACTGTCTATCAGTTCCAATAGCTCGGACGCCCTCTCGCAACTCTTTGTGAAAGGAGACTTAGTCATATTGCCGAGAAAGCATGATTCGCATGTCTCGAACGACCCGAAGTCAGACGAAGTTAGGAGCCCATCATTATGGAGCTTCTTCATGCCTTTCAGACTAATGTGTCCAAGCCAGCAATGCCAGAAGTACGTCCGATTTATCTCATTAGGCTTATGCCTCTTGACATTCACGTTATAGACTGGTTCCTGTTCTAGATTCAATATAAATAGCCCATCAACAATGGGTGCATAGCCGTGGAACATCCCATTCAAATAAATCGAACAACCATTGTCCTTTAAATTGAATTCATAACCCCGACTAATCAAGCATGAGGTAGAAATAATGTTCCGACTAAGTGCAGGAATGTAATAACAATTATTCAATTCCAAAATAAATCCAGAAGGAAGCTGGAGCTGCATCGTGCCGACCTCCAACGCAGCAACTCTTGTTTTGTTGCCGACCCTGATGTCAATCTCCCCTTGTGCCACATGCCTAGTTCTTACCAACCCATACATCGAGTTGCAAATATGAACAACCAATCGGGTATCAAATACCCAAGAGCTACTAGGTATGTTAGCAAGGTAAATGTCTATAACATATGCAACAAGTGCACCTTTGCCCGAAGAAGCATTTCCGGCCTTCTTGCCATGCTCTGCAAGCCACTTGCTACAATTCCTCTTCCAGTGACCGGTCTCCTTGCAATGATAGCAAATGTTCTTCGAGTCTGGTCCAGACTTCAGCGCAGCGGCAGAGGTTACCATCTCCGTGCCCTTTGCCTTAGCCTTTTTCTTGGACCAACTCTTCTTGAACTTAGCCGATTTCTGCACCATCAAAACTTGATGTGTGCCTTTCTTAATACCCTGCTCTGCCACTTTGAGCATCCCATGCAATTCAGTGAGCTTCTTATCCATGCCATGCATATGATAGTTCGAGATGAACGTCCCATAGCTGGGAGGAAGAGAACCTAGAACTGCATCAGTAGCCAGCTCATCCAAGAGCAAGAAGCCCAAACGATCCAAAGCTTGCACATATCCAATAATCTTGATCACATGTGGGCTCTGTGGATCACCTTCCTTCAGCTTGTAATCCATCAAGGATCGCCAGACGTTTAACCTTTTGGTCCTAGCCTGTGTCTGAAACATGCTCTTGATACTCTCGATCATATCGTAAGCCTTAACATTTTCGAAATGCTGTTGCAAATCGGGCTCCATACAAGTCAGCATTAGAATGCTAAGCTCTCTTGATTTATCAACGAGTTTCTGGTAGGCATTCTTAGTTGTGGCACTAGCATTATCGGCAGGTTCCTCTGGAAGTGGATCCTCTAGAACTTGTTCCTTTTTATCATGCTTGAGAACAATTCTCAGATTTCTATACCAGGTGGTAAAGTTTGTTCCATTCAGTATATCCTTTTCCAGAATTGATTTCAATGCAAAGTTGGGTTGAGTAGGTGGTGCCATTGATCTACAACACAAAATATGCAATCACTGAAGTTGGCATCCCTCTGCAAACTCTCAGTGATTCAAGATTCGACTAGCACATGCGACTAGTGAGCTTTAGCATCACTGCTAGACAACATGCCTATCCGGTAAGCAACTCCTTGCTAATCATATCTCTATACGACTCCTGTCAGTCGGGAAGGTATCTCATACCCCGACCCCCAACCTTCTTTTCCACAAGGCCCAAAACTGTTTTGATAGCCTTGTCAAGTTAACTTGACGCAATGCATGTCCGTGTCCGACATGAACTTTTTAGTTCAAGGACACCTAGCAACACCCCAATTTTATGAGCCCACTACTAGACGTACTTGACGTGCTAAGGTGCAACATCGGGAATGGCAAATTTCTTGATATTAACGAGGGGATCTTTCTATCATTCTAACATGCATAGAAAACAAGAAGCATAACAATCAGAAATAAAACATATATTGTGAAATAGTATGGCTCCTTCATGGGAGTTCTTCCAGGTCGGCTCCGACTCCGATGACCATATAGGAACTCCATCTTGTTTGTCACGCCGGGACGCCAAGCCACCAACTTGATCTCTATTATCCAACTACTACAACTAGTAATGAATTTTACGTAGAGTCACAAGTCAACACGTGATAACCCACAAGTACAGGGGATCAATTGTATCCTCTTTTGATAAGTAAGAGTGTCGAACCCAACGAGGAGCTAAAGGTAGAACAAATATTCCATCAAGTTCTATCGACCACTGATACAACTCTACACAGGCTTTGACGTTCGCTTTACCTAAAATAAGTATGAAACTAGAAGTACATTGTAGGTGTAACGGGATAGGTTTGCAAGAATATGAAGAGCACGTAAATAAAAACTAGGAGCTGTTTAGGTAAAGAAGAAATAAATTTAGTATAACAAGTGTGGAAAAGTGGTGGTAGGAGTTACGAAATTGTCCCTAAGCAATTGACTACTTAACTAGACCGATAGCAAGTTTTATGTGGGAGAGGCCACTGCTAGCATGTCATCCCTGACTTGGAATTCTATGCACTTATGATTGGAACTATTAGCAAGCATCCTCAACTACTAACGTTCATTAAGGTAAAACCCAACCATAGCATTAAGATATATTGGTCCCCCTTCAATCCTGTATGCGTCAATTTCTATGCTAGGCTGAAGCTTCTGTCACTCTTGCCCTCCAATACATAGTCCTATCAACATACAACTAACCCTATGGTGTGATCCACACGCACGCTCATATGATGGGCACCAAAGGACTGCAACATAATCACAAGCAAATTAAACCAATCATGGCAATTCACCAATTACCTATAGGACAACGAAAATCTACTCAGACATCATAGGATGGCAACACATCATTGGATAATAAGATGAAGCATAAAGCACCATGTTCAAGTAGAGGGTACAACGGGTTGCAGGAGAGTGGACCACTGTAGATAGATGGGTGAATGTGATGAAGATGTTGGTGAAGATGATGGAGATGTTGGTGTAGATCGTCGTCATACGATAATGGCCCCGGCGGCGTTCCGGCGCCACCGGGAGAGAGGGGGAGAGAGCCCCCCCTTATTCTTCTTCTTCCTTGACCTTCTCCCTAGATGGGAGAAAGGTTTCCCCTCTTATCCATGGCCTCAATGGCGGCAGAGGGGCGAGAGCCCCTTCGAGATTGGATATGTCTCCCTATCTCTCTCTGTTTCTGCATTCCAGATTCTGGCCTTTCACCGTTTCTTATATTCCCGAAGATCCATAACTCCGATTGGGCTGAAATTTTAACACGATTTCTATCCGGATATTGGCTTTCTTGCTGCGAAAGAAGGGCACCAACCGCCTTACAGGGTGGCCACGAGGGCCCAGGGCGCGCCTGACCCCCCGGGGCGCGCCCCCTGCCTCGTGGCCCTCTCGGGCATCGTCTCGCGTTGATTCTTCTTCCTAAAAATCACATATATTCTAAAAAAATCTTTGTCAGTTTTTATCCCGTTTGGACTCCATTTGATATGGATTTTCTGCGAAACAAAAAACATGCAACAAACAGGAACTAACACTTGGCACTGGATCCATATGTTAGTCCCAAAAATAGTATAAAAAGTTGCCAAAAGTATATGAAAGTTGTACAATATTGGCATGGAACAATCAAAAATTATAGATACGATGGAGACGTATCAACACGCAGGTCGTTATACAACATAATGTCAGCACATTGGCTCCTGTCGGCTGGCAAACATGACACACATGCCATGTATAATTTACACACATGCATCACATACGCGTGAGGCATACTATTCACATCACACCTGCAAAACAAGGTTACACATAGAATCGCATTCTACCGGCTTGAGTGATCGTGTACGAAATACAAGGCGCTATGCTCACGGTAGGGGTAGGTTGTGTCACGACCTCATCGACTCCGATCATCAGAAAACATAGCCACATCGATCCCCGTGTGCAGTTGATCTCATCAACCGTGCACATAGCCGATCTCATCAATGACAACGGATCTCATCAATCGCCTCCACATATCTAATATGCATACAATACTAATCCAAATCCTATAGCAGAGGCTCTAATACCACTTTAGGGTTCTATGGTAGGGTCTGTTGAGTGCAAATTAAAATTTCCCTATGCGCAGAGCAACCAGGACCAAAGTGCCGTGCAGCGAAAGAAGAGTTGGGGAAGCGCGTCCGCATGGATCATCTCCTCCTCCTCCGATCTCCCTCGAACAACGGTCGTCGGTTCCCACATACAGGTTCGCCGGAGCGGCGCAAGTGCACCGCTTCTAATGGTACCCGCGCGTGCAGGAGGAACGTCGTGCGGCGGACTGCTAGGTCCGATCACTCAACCGGCGGCGAGTGGAGGTGTCTATTCGCAACACATGCAAACCCTAGTGACAACGCTAAAGTGATCAACCGCATGAGTGTGCCGCACCCCACTTTATATAGGCGTCCATCGCGGGCTCAGCACTTGGGCCTCGCATGGACCCTAAAGCCCATAAGTCTACTCGGCCACAATCCGAATATAGCTCGGATCAAATCGGACCAGTGTCCCCGGATCCAACCTCGTAGGTTCCTTCCCTTAAGCGTGTGACCCCTTAGGTTCAAGACGGTTTGGTCGCAGTTCGGATCACCTCCGAACTGCACGGTTGGCACCGGCCCCTAGCAGGCATGCCGAACACCAAGCAGACTATCAAGCTGGTTAGGTGAACCTGTATATCATACTTCCATTCCTTTTGCCACATGATATATGTTGTCGGGCTCAAGGCGAGTCTGTCATCATTGTGCTAGCCCAACCTCTTTCTCGTTCTAGTGATGCCGACCACAAACCAGATTATCTCATAATCCTTGTCGCATGGCCATGCTTATCCTGGTCAGATCACACGAGGGGCCCGGAGTATATCTCTCCTGATCGGAGGGGCAAATCCCATCTTGCTCCACCATGTCTCGCAGCATGGGTCTGGACAAGCCCGAAACCTACCTTTGTAACTACCCAGTCATGGAGTAGCATTTGCTTAGCCCAAAGCAAGTCTGTCACCATCCGGAGTACATGCGCCAGCTCGAGTCTTAGGACATAGAACGTATGTTGTACTGGAGACTCATAGATGACATATCGCTGCGTCTCATAGTTGGGTCTGTCCGAACCGGAATATCACCTTCTTAATGAATTGAACCGCCATGGCTGCATCACACTTACTCACTGGCTCTGCCTCTACCCACTTGGTAAACTTGTCAACCGCCACTAACAGGTGGGTCTTTTTGTCCTTGGATCTTTTAAGGGTCCAACCATATCGAGCCCCCAGGTTGCAAACGGCCAAGTAATTGGAATCATTCTCAACTCCTGAGCCGGAACATGAGCGCAGCGTGCAAATTTCTGACAACCGTCACACCTTTTGACTAAATCCGCAGCATCAGCATGAGCTGTCAACCAATAGAAGCCGTGACAAAAAGCCTTTGCCACCAGGGATTTTGGACTGGCGTGGTGACCACAATCTCCTTCGTGGCTTTCTTGCAAAATCTCATGGCCCTCTTGAGGAGACACACGACGTTGAATTGCTCCTGTGACGTTGTAACGATGTAACTCCCCATTGACAATGGTCATTAACTTTGATCGCCGGATTATCTGCCGGGCCAAGGTTTCATCCTCTGGTAACTTGCCCCGGTTCATGTAAGCCAAGTACGGAACTGTCCAATCCGGTATAACATGCAAAGCCGCCACCAACTGGGCCTCCGGGTCAGGAATAGCTAACTCCTCCTCTGTGGGTATCTTGACTGACGGATTATGCAGTACGTCGAGGAAGACATTAGGTGGCACTGGTTTACACTTAGAACCTAAACGTCTTAAAGTGTCCGCCGCTTCATTCTTTCGCTGGTCTATATGGTCAACTTGATAGCCCTTGAAATGACCAGCCACTATGTCCACCTCTCGTCGATATGCAGCCATGAGTGGGTCCTTAGAATCCAAGTGCCAGATACCTGTTGGGCCACCAGATCCGAGTCACTGAAGCACTTAACCCGACTTAAATTCATCTCCTTAGCCATCCGAAGTCCATGGAGTAAGGCCTCATACTCAGCTGCATTGTTAGTGCAAGGGAACATTAAAGAAGAACATAACAAAACTTGTCACCTCGTGGGGAAGTTAATATGACTCCAGCCCCCGAGCCCTCCAATTGCTTGGACCCATCAAAGTGAATAGTCCAATAAGTGTTGTCTGGCTTTTCCTCTGGCGCCTGCAACTCGGTCCAATCATTGATGAAGTCCACGAGTGCTTGAGATTTGATCGATGTGCGAGGTGTATATTTGAGTCCATGAGGTCCAAGCTCAATAGCCCACTCAGCAATCCGGCCAGTTGCTTCTCTGTTTTGAATGATATCTCCCAGAGGTGCTGAACTGACCGCTGTGATAGGATGACCCTGAAAATAATTCTTGAGCTTCTGGCTTGCCATAAACACCCCATACACCAGCTTCTGCCAATGCGGATACCTCAGCTTTGATTCGATAAGTACCTCACTGATATAATAAACCGACCGTTGAACCGGATACTCCTTTCCAGCCTCCTCGCGCTCCACAACAATAGCCACACTAATAGCCCAGGCATTAGCAGCCACATATAGCAGTAAAGGCTCTTTATCGACCGGAGCCGCAAGGACAGGCGGTTCAGCTAACTACCTCTTCAAATCCTCAAACGCTTTATCAGCCGCATCGCTCCAGACAAAGGCATCCGTTTTCTTTAGCATCTGATATAAAGAGATAGCCTTCTCCCTGAGATGACTGATAAACCGGCTCAAAGCTGCAACCCAGCCTGCCAGATGCTGAATGTCATTGATACATGCCGGTTTAGCCAGAGAGGTGATAGATGTAATCTTCTCCGGGTTAGCATCAATGCCCCTGTTCGACACCAGAAAACCCAGGAGAGCATGCCTGCTAGAACACCAAAGACACATTTGTCCGGATTAAGCATCATCTAATAAACCCGGAGGTTGTCGAAGGTTTCTCTCAAGTCATCTATCAATGTTTCCTCCTTCCTGGACTTCACCACAATATCATCCACATATGCATGAACATCGCGCCCAATCTGCTTATGAAGACAGTTCTGAACACATCGCTGATAAGTCGCCTTGGCACTCTTGAGCCCAAAGGGCATGGAGACATAGCAGAAGGCTCCAAAGGGAGTTATGAAAGTTGTCTTCTCCAGGTCCTTAACTGCCATTTTGATCTGATGATAACCAGAATAAGCATCCAGAAAACAAAAACGGTCACACGTAGCATCAATAATCTGATCAATACGAGGGTGGGCAAAGGGATCAGCTGGACAAGCCTTGTTCAAGTCTGTGTAGTCCACACACATACGCCAAGTGCTGTTTTTCTTAAGGACTAGCACCGGATTAGCCAGCCACTCCGGGTGAAAGACCTCCACGATAAACCCTGCGGCCAACAGCCGAGCTACCTCCTCACCAATAGCCTTACGCCTTTCTTTGTTGAAGCGGCGAAGAAACTACCTGACTGGTTTAAACTTAGGATCTATATTAAGTGTGTGCTCAGTGAATTCCCTCGGTACACCTGGCATGTCAGAAGGCTCCCATGCAAAGATGTCCCGGTTCTCACGAATGAACTCGATGAGTGTGCTTTCCTATTTGGGATCCAGGTTAGCGCTGATGCTGAACTGCTTGGATGAATCACCAAGAACAAAATCAACCATCTTAGTGTCTGTAGCCGATTTAAACTTCAACGCCGGGTCATGCTCTATAGTTGGTTTTTTCAAAGAAGTCATGTCCACCGGATCAACCTTGTCTTTCTAAAACTTCAACTCTTCGGTGGCACAAACCGACTCAGCATAAGCCGCATCAACCTCTTCACATTCCAAAGCAATTTTCCTGCTCCCATGTACTGTGATGGTCCCTTTATGACCCGACATCTTAAGCTGTAGATAAACATAACATGGCCTCACCATGAACTTGGCATAAGCCGGTCGTCCAAATAGGGCATGATACAGACTCTTGATTTTCACCACCTAAACGTCAATGTTTCTGACCTTGAGTCATGATCATCTCCAAAAGCCACCTCTAGGGCTATCTTGCCCACTAGACATGCAGACTTACCAGGCACCACGCCATGAAAAACAGTGTTCGACGGTTTAAGATTCTTATCTGTCAATCCCATACGGCGGAAGGTATCATAGTAAAGAATGTTGATACTACTTCCACCATCCATAAGCACCTTGGTGAACTTGTACCCCCCAACCCGAGGTGCCACCACTAAGGCCAGATGGCCCGGATTATCAACCCAGGGTGGGCGATCCTCTCGACTCCATAAAATTGGTTGCTCAGACCAGCGCAAATACTGAGGCACTGCCGGTTCAACAGAGTTCACAACTCTCTTGTGAAGCTTCTGATCTCACTTGCACAAGCTAGTGGTGAAGACATGATACTGCCCACTATTCAACTGCTTCGGATTGCTCTGATAACCCGACTAATGCTACTGCTGATTCCCTTGATGGTTATGACCTCCCTGATTGCCCTGGTTCCCTTGATTGCCATGTTCGGTTTGATTGCCTTGAAATCCTGAACCGGAGCTGCTGCCTCCATAACCCGACCCATGAAAACCACCTCCTGAACCGCCAGGGGGGCCATTGTCGTATTGAAACATATTGGAGTTCTTGAACTCTCGCATGATATAACAATCCTTGCAAAGATGTGAAGTTGGCCTCTCCTTCGACCCATGCTTTGGACAAGGTTGATTTAACAGGCGCTCCAGATTGGGGCCGGACCCTCCGCCTCCCTGGGATTGTTTGCCCTTACGATGCTGACTGGTATCCTGAGTGTTGGTGCTAGCCACAAAGTCCAAACTATTGTCTGCCTTGCACTTACCATTATTCCCATGACCTGCCGGATTGTGCTGCTGCCCCTTACCATTGCCATTCTTTTTCCCCTTCCCCGGTTTGTCCTCCTCAGACTCAGGGTCTTTCGTACTATCTGAATCGGCATATTTCACCAAAGCAGCCATAAGGGTTGACATGTCATTGCAGTGATGCTTGAGTCTCCCTACCTTCCGTTTTAATGGCATAAACCGACAATTGCCCTCCAACGTCAAAACTGCTGTATCCGCATTGATGCAGTCCGACGAATGCAGAATAGCTGAGACTCTCTTCACCCAATGTGTTGTGGACTCTCCATCCTCTTGAACATAGGCGGCCAGGTCCACAATCAATATAGGCTTCTTACAAGTATCTTTAAAATTCTAGATAAACCGGTGCTTCAACTCAGCCCATGATCCGACGGAGTTAGCCGGTAAACTCTTTAACCAAGTATGAGTTGTCCCCTCCAACATCATCATGAAGCATTTAGCACACATAGCCTCATCCGCATCCAGCATCTCCATCGCCATCTCATAACTCTCAACCCATGACTCGGGGGTAAATCAGAGTGTAATTGGGCACCTTATGAGGACCTTTGATATCCTTGGACAGTCGTACATTACATAAAGCGGTGGTGAGACACGGCACCCCTAAAGAACTGAAGACCACACCTGGCTCCACTAAAGTGGTAGGACGAACCAGAGTAGGCTGACGAGCCGCATGCTATGCTGCTAACTTGGCTTCTCGACGCGCCCGTCCATGATCCACCACGTCCTGCGCATTAGCACCACCACCCGCCGGGTTATGCCCTCGCGGGGAGTTATGGTGACGTGCACTGCTTGACATGGCCGGTTCATCCTCAACGTGCCTACTGTAGCTCCGACTCGGACGGGGGGTGGAATGAATCCTCTCGCGACTATGGGAATAAGCCTGCTACTGGTTTAAAGTTGTTTGAAGGAGGTCTCTGGCCCATCGTGCCTCAATCGCCACTGGTGACTCGCCGTCAGTTGGGAGGGCTGCCAATCATGAAGCGGTAGCCACAATGTTATCCAACGGGTTTGAGTAATGCCCCGGGGGCATCGGAATGTACTGTGGCACAATGTGGTTCTGATGAGGCGGGTTCATCGCACGCGGCTGAACCGGCACTCCCGTTACTGGTGCCTCAGTCCGGTTAACCACCAAGTGGTTACTGGTTCCGGCTCCTAGTGTGTTGAAGAGATTTCTTGGATCATAACCCGGTGGGAGGTGTGAATGGTATCTCCTCCTCATGACCTCATCTGAGGCATTCTGGTCCAACCTAAGCCGGTAGGCCTGGGCTTCCAACTCGGCCCGTTCTGTAGCCATCCTGGCGTTCTCTGCTGCCAGGTCCGCTTTAGCCTGAGTTATCTGATCCTTCACCTTTGCAATCTCCGCATTGTGCTGATCTCGGGTTGCGGCGTCCACTTCTGCGGCCATCAATGTTGCCAAAGCGTCGAACAAATCAGACAAAACCTGAGCAGGAGGCGGCGCAACGCCCCCTGCTCCTGCTGGCGTTGCTGAACCAGAGAACATTGCCATGGCGGTAGAAGAGTGATGCGCTAGTTGTGTACCGGCCATGAATACCGCGACCCGGCTTGGAAGATCGAGGGGGTCCGGAATACTGTGCCATCGAAACCCCCACTAATTCGGCCGTCCTGCAGCTGATACAGTGACTCGGTGTCTCCGGTTGAAGACTCGTCATCAGAATGGACAACGTTTTCCCCATCAGATGTCGGTCCATCCTCATATTCCGCTCCATGGACGACACCTACGAAAACATGCCTTGGTGTGGGCTGAACCGGGGTAGGGCTTGCACGCTGAGCCATCTCGATGATGTCGGTGCAGGTGTCCGGCTCACGGCCCGGTTCGCTGATTTTGCTGATGAAGACGTGAATTCCGCCAAAGGGGACCTGGTACCCGTATTCAATTGAGCCGGCCTCGGGACCCCATCCCGCGTCATCGATGTAGAGCTTGCCGCGACGACTCTTCGTCATCCGGCCCACAGCGTATCCCTTGAGTCCTTCGAAGCTTCCCTTCAAGAACTCGAAACCATCATGCGACAGCCCCACGGTGGGCGCCAACTATCGTGGGTTTGTCACGGCAGATGTCCTCGTAAAATGACTTAGTCGTGGAGCCATTGCTACGGGTTAGCTTAAAGGGGTTAAATCGGACAAGGGACACGAGGGGTTTTTATACTAGTTCGGCCCCTTCGATGAAGGTAAAAGCCTACGTCTAGTTGTGTTGGTATTGCTAGGGTTTCGATGACCAAGGAGCGAATCCACTTTGCCTGGTTCTCGAGTTGTTGTCTATCCCTCAAACTACTGTTGGGTCGTCCCTTTATATACTGAGGTTGACGCCCGCTGATTTACAGAGTCCCGAGGCCGGATCATAAACGTGTCCGACTCGGTCTCTATGCCTTCTAACTTACAATACAAGTTACATGAGAGAACCGGTTTACATCTACAGGCCTTAACTCACCCTTGGGCCTTGGACCTTCGTAAAGCGCCATCATCCTTTCATCTTCATGGGCTTCTAATCTTCATAGAGTTAATCCGGCTACTCCTGGCCGGTTTATGTCCAGTAGTAATATCCCCAACAGACCTTATCTCAACTCGGATCCGACTACGTCAAATCCGACCAATTCCTTTCGAGTCGATATTATCCGGTTAGCATCCAATGCTCCATGGCTAGTGAGACCAAGCCATCAACCGTGTCATAAGCTAGTCTAGTCGGTTGCGTGTCCACACAACCCTTTCGACTAGGGACCTTTTAGGACAGTCATCATACAATGCATAGTCCCACAAACAAGTCATGTACTTGCTAATACACATAATTGATAATGTCCAAGGACTATCTTTATTCATAAAGACATAGGATATATCATCATACATGATTGCCTCTAGGGCACATCTCCAACACACGCCAAGATATTCCAGGCGACCTCGGACTCCAACATGCGACCCACATCTGAAAAGGCGGTGGTGGCCGTGGAGCACCTGCTTCCTCATGAGGTCGCCGAGCGGGAGTTGGAGATGTAGGAGGAGGCGGAGATCGACGAGTGCCGGGTGGAGGAGTTGCGCGTGGCCGAGGTCGAGGTAGAGAAGAGTCTGTTCGTCAAGGAATCGGCAGTGGAGTACCAGCGCGAGCTCTGGCGCAGCCACTACTACAATTACTACAACCATGAGGGATGCGCCGAGGATGAGGACGAGGACGCGGTCGACTTCACCAGGGAGGACACGGACTCCACCAACGGCGGCATGTCGCCAGGACAAGTCATCGACCTATCATCTCCCACGGACGGTGCATAGGCCAGCGCGGCGGCGGATTTGTTAAAATTATTCGTACTTAGGCTTTGTTTTTAATGCTGGTCTTTTGCTTAGCAATGGTTAGGTCAACTGGCTCTGTTTAATTACTAAAATTTCTTGATTCAGTAAGTGTGGTCTGTCTGTTGTACGCTCTTTTGTGTGGCCAAATTATGCAATGACGTACCTGGGAAAATTTCCACCAAAATTTGAATTATCAAACTCATCCCATGCGCGTAAAGCAGAAGAATCGTTTGCGATGCACACAATCATTCAAAGTGAATGGTTCGGCGGCACCACGCACAATGTTGCCCTCCACATTTACAAAATTTTGGCCTACAGCAAAAATATCTACCCCCTTCCTTGCCCCCTTTTCTCCCCGACCACAAGTCACATTTCCCCTGTTTCCTCCTTCCTTCCTTCCTTGCTAAGCTATAGCCGCTTCCTCGCTCTCACCGTCTCGCATCCTATTGCCGGGGTCGCTGAAGTTTATATGCCCTAGAGGCAATAATGAAGTTATTATTTATTTCCTTATTTCATGATAAATGTTTATTATTCATGCTAGAATTTTATTAACCAGAAACATAATACATGTGTGAATACATAGACAAACATAGTGTCACTAGTATGCCTCTACTTGACTAGCTCATTGATCAAAGATGGTTAAGTTTCCTAGCCATAGACATAAGTTGTTATTTGATCAACGGGATCACATCTTTAGGAGAATGATGTGATTGACTTGACCCATTTCATTAGCTTAGCACTTGATCGTTTAAGTTTACTACTGTTGCTTTCTTCATGACTTATACATGTTCCTATGACTATGAGATTATGCAACTCCCGAATACCGGAGGAACACTTAGTGTGCTACCAAACATCACAACATAACTGTGTGATTATAAAGGTGCTCTATAGGTGTCTTCGATGCTGTTCGTGGAGTTGGCATAGATCAAGAATAGGATTTTTCACTCCGATTGTCGGAGAGGTATCTCTGGGCTCTCTCGGTAATGCACATAAAAAATAAGCCTTGCAAGCAATGTGACTAATGAGTTAGTTGCGGGATGTTGCATTACGGAACGAGTAAAGAGACTTGCCGGTAATGAGATTGAACTAGGTATTGAGATAACGCCGATCGAATCTCGGGCAAGTAACATACTAATGACAAAGGGAACAACGTATGTTGTTATGCGGTTTGACTGATAAAGATCTTCGTAGAATATGTAGGAACCAATATGAGCATCTAGGTTCTGCTATTGTTTGTTGACCGGAGACGTGTCTCGGTCATGTCTACATAGTTCTCGAACCCGTAGGGTCCGCACGCTTAAAGTTCTGTGACGATCGGTATTATGAGTTTTTGTGTTTTGATGTACCGAAGGTAGTTCGGAGTCCCGGATATGATCACGGACATGACGAGGATTCTCGAAATGGTTGAGACGTAAAGATCGATATATTGGAAGGTTATATTCGGACACCGGATGAGTTCCGGGGGTTATCGGATAAATACCGGAGAACCAGGAGGTTACCGGAACCTCCCGGGGGGTTATTGGGCCTTATGGGCGCAAGTGGAGGAAGAGGAGAGGCGGCCAGCTAGGGGCGCGCGGACCCCTAATCCAAACTGAATTGGACTAGAGGGCCGCCCCCCTTTCCTTCTTCTTCTCCTCCCCTTCCTTCCCCTCTCCTACTAGGACTAGGAAAGAGGGGGGAATCCTACTTGGAGTAGGATTTCCCCCCTTGGGCGCGCCTCCTCCTCCTCCATGCCCGCCCCCTCCTCCTCTCCCTCCTTTATATACGGGGAGGGGGCACCCCTTGGAGACACAAAAATTTATCTGGTGATCTCTTAGCTATGTGTGGTGCCCCCCTCCACCATAATCCACCTCGGTTATATCGTAGCAGTGCTTAGGCGAATCCCTCCAACGGTAGCTTCATCAACATCGTCACCATTTCATCGTGCTGAAGAAACTCTCCCTCGAGCTCTACTGGATCGTGAGTTTGCGGGACATCACCGAGCTGAACGTGTGCTGAACGCGGAGGTGCCGTACGTTCGGTGTTGAGGATCGGTCGATCGTGAAGAAGTATGACTACATCAACCGCGTTATTATAACGCTTCCTCTTAACGGTCTACGAGGGTACTTGGAAGACACTCTCCCCTCTCATTGCTATGCATCACCATGATCTTGCGTGTGCATAGGAATTTTTTTTGGAGTTACTACGTAACGCAACAGTCGCCATGGTCTTCTTCAAAGACATCTCTAGCGGTTCCTCCTCCCGTGAGCACTCCTTCACCACCCGGGTATGCCTCTCTTCTCTCTCTCTCGGGATATGAATTGGAATGAAGGATTTTTACCCGGTAGTCGATTTGAGTCATTTCTTCCTCTTGTAGCTCCCTAAGACCATCAGTGGCAACAAATGGAGCAGGGTGGCTGAAGATCTATCTGCTTGTTGTCACCATGAATCTCCATGTGTGAAGCTAGTTGCATTTGATTCTGTGGATAGTGGGAGGAGGTTTCTGGCATCTGCAGAGAAGGTTAGACCCTCTTTCGTTGTTACAAATCATTTGTTAGATGTGATTCCGACACTGTCACCGTCCCAACCCATTCATACCACACCTTCAACCAAACACATCCTAGACAGTGTCACAGTTTATACCTAGTATCTTAAATTGTTGCCATCTCATCAGTGATGCCATTAGAAAATTATTTGGCACCACTTCAGCAGTTTGTGCAGCTAACTTTGGTCCACACATCCGTGCAGCCATGTAGTAAAATACTAAATCTTTATGGCACGAAGGAACTGGGCATCGGAGCAACTACGTGCTCTGGAGTCTGGGTCCCTGATTTTTTTTCCGCTACATCAGCTCGCCAGTGCAGGGCACCGGTGCGAGATGTAGCAACAGTTCTCTTTACACCAGTTTTGGCATACGTAGTGGACGGCCTTAGTGCTATTAGTTCTATGTTACTAAATTTGTGCATGTACACACCTGTTAATATCAATTTACTGTCATCCAAACACTGTCGCTATCCTGTTGTAGTTATATTAACCTTCCTCATAAAATGTGCAATTGTTATTTATTATACATGAGTAAGAACTTGTAGCATCGTTGTAGTCAATTATAGCTTCTGATGTTCCAGAATTTGGTTGTTGTCTCAGTACCAATTATTTCATTTGCACATGTTTCTTCAGTTTATCAAAAAAAGCATTGGTGATTTTCTATGTTGCTATAAACCCATTTCCCCTACAATTGTTACTGATCTAGTTTTAAATATGATAGGATGAACGAAAGTGTTCTTACTTGGAGTGGGTTGATGAAGAGTGGCCACAGTCTTTGAAGATGTGCCTAGCGAAGCTCTGGAGAATGTATGAGGAAGAGAACACACGTAGGCTTAGAGAAAGTGTTGTCAACACTGATGCATATTT
This sequence comes from Triticum dicoccoides, assembly GCF_002162155.2. NCBI lineage: Eukaryota > Viridiplantae > Streptophyta > Magnoliopsida > Poales > Poaceae > Triticum > Triticum dicoccoides. The sequence continues at coordinate 209,829,740 of NC_041388.1, forward strand.
CCAGATGCGGGATAAAAAGTTGAAGGTAGAGAATGAGCTTAGATTTTTTAAATCAGAATTTGCTAAGATGGTGTTGGCGAAGGAGGAGGCACTTTCCAGTTGGCCCTTGCAAAACGGGTTCTTACTAAACTGAAAGCAGAGGTGGATAAGACGAGCCTGGATGATCCCGATTAGGGAAATGAATATATTGTTCTTATGAAGTTGAACTAGCGATATGTTGTACGGTGCTATTTTCATGTAGCCAACGTACTGTGATGTTATAATATATTTATGTGCCTGATATGAAATTGGCAAACAGCTGTTCGATATGAAATGTGAATTTGCGTAATACTGGAATTATTAATTCTAAACTAATAAACCTTCTAAATGTGTCATGGACCTTTGCAAACGGTTCTAGCAGAAAAAGAGCTTGCGATGGATAGCCCAATGCCACGCAGTTTTCTTCATCAAATCGTGTGTGATATAGTTGATAAAAGCAAACAGTTAACCTTGGAAAACCGTGTGTGATAGTTACACCTTTCACACAGGAGCCTACACATAAAAATGTGTGGGATGTACGTCCGAACGGAAATGTGTTCCCTGGATTTACTGTGTGGGATGTACATAAGAACGGAAACATATTCCTTGGATTGACTGTGTGTGATATACATATGAGCAGAAATGTTTTTCTGGGATTCACTGTGTGGGATGTACATACCTACGGAAATGATTTTCTCGGATTACCGTGTGGGATGCACATACCTACGGAAATGATTGGGTTTCGATGCCTCGCCCGATCGCACACGGCCCCAGCTTGGGTCCCAGGAGGGCCTATCCCCGATGATTTCTGGGTCGTGTGCGAAGGACTCGCTATCGCACACACTCACTTGGCAACGGTTCCAAATGTCGTCGCGGAAAGGGATTAAAAACCGTTTGTCTAGGATCGACGTGCACCAGTGTCATGTCGCCTTATAGTGAGTGCAACCGTCCTATGTTTATTTATCATGGAGACTTGGACACCTTACTTGTGATGCATGCTTGTTTGTTTGAACCTAATGCCTTTGGTAGTTGTCACTTCTTATGTCTACATACCATGCCCTACACCCTTGTACTTTCTTATGATAAGAATGATGAAAATACTTGTTGGGTATTTCACCAATCGAATGCTAGGTTTTGCATATCTGCTAACATCATTTATTTTTTCGAGTGTTTGTCATGTTGTTTCATTTTTAAGGATTCACAAGCCGGTACCATCACGAGAAATATTGGTTATATGAAGGCATACAAGATGCGCAACTTCAACATCCTTGAGAAACTCCTTAAGGTGACCTCCTTCCCTTTGAGCCATCCTCACATACACATATTGGACGGGTCATTATTTCATTGTTGTTTCCTTCTTCTTGTCTACATCAAACATCTATTGGATGGAGGACGGACATTAGAGATTGGCTCTATGGACCTTCACATTGAGGAGCGCTTGGACTTATTGGATGCACCTTAGAACCTCCACTCATGCCACGACATTGAGCATTGGTAAATCAACACTCCTTTGACACATTGCACCAACACCTCCATATTTGTTGATTGTGCTCACACAAGTCATGCTCAATGGACATATCATACTCGCCACAAGTTTGCACCCCATGCATGGATTGACTCACATTATGCTTGTCTTGTTGCATCTATTTCCATGTCATCCATGATATATGAGCTTGTGCATTTCCTTAGCAAATTTGTTGTGATCTTCATTGATGGCATATTCATACATAATGATCACATTGCCCGTCATCAATTGCATGGTCACATACTCACATCGAGCACCAATTACCATGTTCATGCTCTTGATAAACAATCCCATTATGAGATCATTTTACACAATGGTAGAATTTGTCGCTTTGTGCACCATCCCAATTACAACATATTTGTGTGCACAACAAATGAACTTGCTTTCATGAATGCTTTGCATATCATTCTATATCAGTTGGCTAAGCTTCATGCACCTTGTCATGATCAATCTTATCGGACTAACTCATGCTCCATTGATGGACACCTTGTGTGTGCTAACCATTGTATTTCCGAGTGTCGTTTGTGTTTGCTCTTTTTGCATGTATACACCTCCGACGACACCTTTGAGTACTTGGATTGCGCCATAACTTCCACTTTGTCGAACTACAAGTCCACCCACAACAACCATTTCCTTTGTGACCAGGATGACCATCCGAGGTAGGATCTTTCCCAAGGGGGGGGGGAGATGATGCGAAGCATCCTACGATCATCCCCATATACACTACATCTACTCTCCAAGACCCATGAGGACATACAATGAGACCTCGACTATACGCCATTGGACACAAGGTGAACTCGCTCCTCTCCGAATGTCACTTTCCACATGTGAGACATGGCTACTACCTCAAATGTATGTGCTATGCATGACCAGGAACCAAGAGGAAGACCATGAGGTAGCTAGGAGCATTGGACGAGAAGGCGAGGAATCGAAGCAAGAGAAGGAGCTGCTGGGAAGCTACATCTCTTGGACGTTTGATAGCCATCGAACGTCCGACGCCTGGAGTTTTCACCAGCTAGAACAACTAAAGTTGGAGGCCAAGTCTACAGCGACCGGACGACTGACCGAGACCGGATGTCCGACACTCCCCAGTGCCCGGACGACTGCCCGCCACCAGATATCCGAGGCCACCGAATCAGAGCCAAAACATCAGAAGTCCGAAGATTCCCGTACGATCAGAAGACCGACAGCCGTTGGACGTCCGATGCCTGTCTATGCACAGAGATTGGGCCCGAGGCCCATGTATCCCTCTCCCACTTTCCCCATCGTGTACCTAGACTATATATACTCCTCCACCTCCTCCTAGTTAGGGTTAGAATTGGTTTAGCTCATACTACACATAGAGATTTGCTCATCCATCTGGATCTACTCCACCGAGAGAGACCGTGGCCTCTACGGAGAAGATCCATCTTGGATTCAAGACCCCTAACGGGAAGACCTTCAAGACTTCCTCATGGAGAAGAACTTGCTACTTGTGTCGTCCCTTGTTGATTGTGGATCGTGTATCTCTTTGTGTTTTGAGGATATAGCACATGTGTAATCGAATCTTGTTGGTTTGGGTGTTTCCTCTCGTGTTTTCCCTCATGTTTTCCCCTCGTGTTCTTCGTGTTCTTCGTAGGATGACCTCCAAATCATGAAAGATCGTCCTTAGGGTTTCCACCCTACATCAATGAGGCAATTTCTAACATCATTCGGACTAACTTAAGCATCTCTACAGGTGAGAAGATCTCATCATAGTCAACTCCTTGAACTTGTCGAAAACCTTTCGCAACAAGTCGAGCTTTGTAGATAGTGACATTACTACCAGCATCGGTCTTCTTCTTGAAGATCCATTTATTCTCAATGGCTTGCTGATCATCAGGCAAGTCCACAAATGTCCACACTCTGTTCTCATACATGGATCCTATCTCAGATTTCATGGCCTCAAGCCATCTGTCGGAATGGGCTCATCATAGCTTCTTCATAGTTCATAGGCTCGCCTTGGTCCAATAACGTGACTTCCAAAACAGGATTATCATACCACTCTAGTGTGGATCATGGTCTGGTTGACCTACGAGGTTCAATAGCAACTTGACCTAAAGTTTGATGATCATTATCATTTGCTTCCTCTCTAGTTGGTGTAGGCATCATAGGAATAGATTTCTCTGATGTGCTACTTTCCAATTCGAGAGAAGGTACAATTACTTCATCAAGTTTTACTTTCCTCCCACTCACTTCTTTTGAGAGAAACTCATTCTCCAGAAAGGTTCCATTCTTGGCAACAAAGATCTTGCCTTCGGATCTGTGGTAGAAGATGTACCCAATTGTTCCCTTGGGGTATCCTATGAAGACAAACTTCTCCGATTTGGGTTCGAGTGTAACACCCCGGATGTAACTTACCCAATATGTATTCCAACTCTTTCCGTTTCCGGCCTTAAGTTATTTTATTTTCTCGGGTTCGGGTTTTTGTCTCCGTGTGTTGTTATCGTTGTCATGCATCTCATATCATGTCATCATGTGCATTGCATTTGCATACGTGTTCATCTCATCCATTCGAGCTTTTTCCCCGTTGTCCGTTTTGAATTCCGGTGCTTCGTTCTCCTCCGGTGGTCAATTCTACCTTTCTTTCATGTGTGGGGATTAAACATTTCCGGATTGGACCGAGACTTTCCAAGCGGCCTTGGTTTACTACCGGTAGACCGCCTATAAGTTTTGTATCATTTGGACTTCGTTTGATACTCCAACGGTTAACCGAGGGACCGAAAAGGCCTCGTGTGTGTTGCATCCCAACACCCTTCCAAAGTGGCCCAAAACCCACCAAAACCCTCTCCATCATCTAGAGCGTTCGATCACGATCACGTGGCCGAAAACCGCACCTCATTTGGAGACTCCTAGCTCCCTCTACCTCTATTTATAGACCCCCTTCCTCAAATTCCGGACCCCCTCCTTCAAACCCTAAAAAACTCATCGCAACGCCGCCGGACACATCCGCCTCGGGCAGACAAAGTCGTGCCGCCGCCCGCACCAGTGGCAGGCTGCCACGTGGCACCGCCGCTTGACCCGCCGCCGGCCCGGGCGAGCCCGAGTCGTGCCCCCGCGCGGCCCGCGCGCCGGCCGCCGCCACCTCCTCGCCGAGCCTCCTCGCGCCGCCGCGCTCCCGCTCGCCGGCCGCCGCCACCTCCTCGCCGCGCCTTCTCGTCGCCGGCGACCGCGACAGCAGCTCCGGCGGGCTCCGGTCACCGCCCCTGCCGCGGCCGCGCCGCCGCACGCCCCGGCGAGCCCCGGTCCTCCTCCTCCTCGACGTCCGCGCCACTCCGGCGGTCAACTCCGAGCTCCGGCGTCGTCTCCGCCCCCGGTGAACAGTATTTCCGGCGATCCTCGTAATCTGCGCTCATTCGGATCCAGATCTGGGATTTGCATCGGTTGACTTTTTGCCCAAAACCCTAGTTCATATTGCTCTGTTCTTCGTGCCATATCTTTGCATCCGTAGCTCCATTTTGGGCATATAGCATATCAAAATGTTCGTCTCAGAGAGTACATCATTTCATTCCATTGCATAATTTTCATTTGAGTTCATCTTGATGCCCGAAATTCTGTTAGAAGAGTGCTACTTGAGATAAATGTCAGATCGGCTGCTCCATTTAGATATTTGTCATTTTCGCCATGATTATTGTGTGCATGATATGCCCATGAGTTCTACATATGTTTTGTTAAGGGTTTTGCCATATTTCCAGAGTTGCAACCCATGTATTTTCGTGATGTGTGTGGTGACTAGCACAAGCTTGCAAAGTGAGGCACTTGGTAATGCTGATTTCAGGGACTTAGCATTTCGACTAAGTCCTTGAGCTGTTTATCTCATATGGCCATATGTTCATGTTGTTTCCTAGTGATCCGTGCCTCTTTTGAGGATGATCAGTAAGGATGTTTTGTTAATATTGTAGTGCTCTATCCATCCATTTATTTGTTAGCAATTATGGAGCACCCTAGCTTGAGTCAATCGAGCTCTACTTTTGCTACTTCGTGAATCTGGGCAGATTGTCTACTTGTTAGCGATTTTGTCGAGGATGTTGTAGTTGATCCATGCATGCTATGCTATTGTTCTTGCCATGTCTAGCTTGAATTTTTTGTATTCGGGCGGTGTTGCTGGATTTGTTTTAACCTGTCGAAGTGTCTTGAAGAACTGAGATACCGAGTCTGATCGGAACGTCTCGGGAGGAGGTCTATTCCTTCGTTGACCGTGAGAGCTTGTCATGGGCTAAGTTGGGACTCCCCTGCAGGGTTTTGAACTTTCGAAAGCCGTGCCCGTGGTTATGGGCAGATGGGAATTTGTTAATGTCCGGTTGTAGATAACTTGAACCTTAACTTAATTAAAATGAATCAACCGTGTGAGTTACCGTGATGGCCTCTTTTCGGCGGAGTCCGGAAAGTGTACACGGTGTTGGAGTAATGCTTGCCGCAGGTTTGCCCTCTTTAGTTATGCGTTCGCGCTTTGCCTTCTCTTCTCGCTCTCTTTTGCGAACAGGATAGCCACCATATATGCTAGTCGCTTTCTGCAGCTCCACTTACATTTACCTTACCTTACCTATAAGCTCAAATAGTCTTGATCGTCAGGGTGCGAGATTGCTGAGTCCCTGTGACTCACAGATTACTATTAAACCAGATGCAGGGCCTGATGATTCCGCTGCAGGTGACGCGCTCGAGCTCAAGTGGGAGTTCGACGAGGACTCTCAACGATACTATGTTTCATTTCCTGATGATCAGTAGTGGTGCCCTGTTGGGGGTGATCGGGACCGTGTCGCATGTTGGGTTATCTTTTATTTTGGCGCCGTAGTCGGGCCATGAGTGTTTGGATGATGTAATGTTATTTATGTATCTTGATCTACGTGGCGAGTGTAAGCCAACTATGTTATCTCCCCTTTATTATTTATATTACATGGGATGTTGTGAAGATTGCCTAACTTGCGACATATGACTTCAATGCGATTATGCCTCTAAGTCGTGCCTCGACACGTGGGAGATATAGTCGCATCGAGGGTGTTACATCGAGCTTATCAGGCTGAAGCCTTTTGACATAACTGTCGCAACCCCAAACTTTAAGAAACGACAGCTTAGGTTTCTTGCCAAACCACAGTTCATACGGTGTCGTCTCAACAGATTTAGACGGTGCCCTATTTAAAGTGGATGCAGTTGTCTCTAATGCATAACCCCAAAATGATAGTGGTAAATCGGTAAGAGACATCATAGAACCCACCATATCCAATAAAGTACGCTTATGACGTTCGGACACACCATTGCGCTGTGGTGTTCGAGGTGGCGTGAGTTGTGAAACTATTACACATTGTTTTAAATGAAGGCCAAACTCATAACTCAAATATTCGCCTCCGCGATCAGATCATAGAAACTTTATTTTCTTGTTACAATGATTCTCCACTTAACTGTGATATTCTTTGAACTTTTCAAATGTTTCAGCCTTGTGTTTCATTAAGTAGATATACCCATATCTACTCAAATCATTTGTGAAGGTCAGAAAATAACAATACCCGCATGCCTCAACACTCATCGGGCCGCATACATCGGTATGTATTATTTCCAATAAGTCATGGGCTCGCTCCATTGTTCCGGAGAACGAAGTTTTAGTCATCTTGCCCATGAGGCATGGTTCGCAAGTATCAAATGATTCATAATAAAGTGATTCCAAAAGCCCATCTTCATGGAGTTTCTTCGTGCGCTTTACACCAATATGACCTAAATGGTAGTGCCACAAATATGTTGTACTATCATTATAAAGTTTGCATCTTTTGGCATCAATATTATGAATATGTGTATCACTATGATCGAGATTCAATAAACCATTAACATTGGGTGTATGACAATAGAAGGTTTCATTCATGTAAATGGAACAATAATTATTCCCTGACTTAAATGAATAAATGTATTGCAGTAAATATGATCTAATCATATTCATGCTAAACGCAAACACCAAATAACATTTAAATTTAGGTTCAACACTAATCCCGAAGCTGGAAGGAGTGTGCGATGGTGATCATATCAACCTTGGAATCATTTCCAACACACATCGCCACCTCGCTTTTAACTAGTCTCTACAACTCCTGTTTCGAGTTACTAATCTTAGCAACTAAACCGGTATCAAATACCTGCGTGTTACAATGAACACTAGTAAAATACAAATCAATAACATGTATATCCAATATACCTTTGTTCACTTTGCCATCCTTCCTATCCGCCAAGTATTTGGGGCAGTTTCACTTCCAGTGACCATTTCCTTCACAGTAGAAGCACTCAGTTTCAAGCTTCGGTCCAACTTTGCGCTTCTTCACGGGAGTGGCAACTTGCTTGCCATTCTTCTTGAAGTTCCCTTTGTTTCCCTCTCCCTTTTTTTCTTAAAAGTAGTGGTCTTGTTAACCATAAACACTCGATGTTCTTTCTTGATTTCTACCTTCGCCGATTTCAGCATCATGAAGAGCTTGGGAATCATTATTGTCATCCCTTGCATATTATAGTTCATCACAAAGTTCTAGTAGCTTGGTGATAGTGACTAGAGAACTCTGTCAATCACTATCTTATCTGGAAGATTAACTCCCACTTGATTCAAGAGATTGTAGTACCTAGACATTCTGAGTACATGCTCACTGGCTGAGCTATAGTCATCCATCTTGTAGGCAAAGTACTTGTCAGAGGTCTCATACCTCTTGACATGGGCATGAATCTGAAATACCAATTTTTAGCTCTTGGAACATCGCATATGCTCCGTGGCGTTCAAAACATTTTTGAAGTCCTGGTTCTAAGCCATAAAGCATGGTGCACTAAACTATCAAGTAGTCATCATATCGAGCTTGCAAAACGTTGATAACATCTGCATATGCTCCTTCAACAGGTTTTTCACCGAGCGGTGCATCAAGGACAAAATTCTTCTATGCAGCAATGAGTATAATCCTCAGATCACAGACCCAATCCATATAGTTGCTACTATCATCTTTCAATTTAGTTTTCTCTAGGAACATATCGAAAATATATAGGAGCTATATCGCGAGGTATTGATCTACAACATAGATATGCAAAACTATCAAGACTAAGTTCATGATAAATTAAGTTCAGCTAATCAAATTACTAATGAACTCCCAGTTAAATAGACATCCCTCAAGCCATCTAAGTGACCCGTGATCCAAATCAACTAACCCATGTTCGATCATCACATGAGATGGGGTAGTCATCAATGGTGAACATCTCTATGTTGATCATATCTACTATATGATTCACGTTCGACCTTTCAGTCTCCAGTGTTTCGAGGCCATGTCATACATGCTAGGCTCGTCAAGTTTAACCCAAGTATTCCGCATGTGCAACACTGTCTTGCACACGTTGTATGTGAACGTAGAGTCTATCACACCCGATCATCACGTGGTGTCTCAACGAGACAAACTGTAGCCATGGTGCATACTCAGGGAGAACACTTTTACCTTGAAACTTAGTGAATGGATCATCTTATAATGCTACAGCCATACTAAGCAAAATAAGATGGATAAAAGATAAACATCACATGCAATCAAAATATGTGACATGATATGGCCATCATCATCTTGTGCTTTTGATCTCCATCTCCAAAGCATACACATGATCTCCATCGTCACCGTCTCGACACCTTGATCTCCATCGTTGCATCATGGTCCTCTCGCCAACTATTGCTTCTAGAACTATCGCTAACGCATAGTGATAAAGTAAAGCAATTACATGGCGTTTGCATTTCATACAATAAGGAGACAACCATAAGACTCCTGCCGGTTGCAGATAACTTACAAAACATGATCATCTCACACAATAATGTATATCACATCATGTCTTGACCATATCAGATCACAACATACCCTGCAAAAACAAGTTAGGTGTCCTCTACTTTGTTGTGGCAAGTTTTATGTGGCTGCTACGGGCTTCTAGCGAGAACTGTTCTTACCTACGCATAAAACCACAATGGTGTTTCGTCAAGTTGGCTATTTTAACCTTCTTCAAGGACCGGTCGCAGTCAAATTCGATTCAACTAAAGTAGGAGAAACAGACACCAGCCAGCCACCTTTATGCAAAACTAGTTGCATGTCTATCGGTGGATCCGGTCTCATGTGCGTGGACATGTCAGGTTGGTCCGGGCCGCTTCATCCCACAATACCACCGAATCAAAATAAGACGTTGGTGGTAAGCTGTATGACTATCACCACCCACAACTCTTTGTGTTCTACTCATGCATATCATCTACGCATAGACCTGGCTCATGATGCCACTATTGGGAATCGTTACATGGAAAACAAAAAAAATCTACACACAAACAATGATCTATCCATGGAGATGCATAGAAACAAGGGGGAGAGTGTGTCTACATACCCTCGTAGACCGTAAATGAAAGCGTTTCTCAACGCGGTTGATGTAGTCGAACTTCTTCATTCTACAACCGATCAAGTACCAAACGCATGGCACCTCCGCGTTCTGCACACGTTCAGCTCGGTGACGTCCCTCGCATTCTTGATCCAGCAAGACGTCGAGGTAGTAGATGAGTTCCGTCAGCACGGCAGCGTAGTGACGGTGATGGTGAAGTGATTCTCGCTGGGCTTCGCCTAAGCACTACGAAAATATGACCGGGGATGTAAACGGTGGAGCGGGCGCCGCACAGGGCTAAACAATTG
>NC_041388.1:209840205-209897010 GCF_002162155.2 Triticum dicoccoides
AGGGGAGGGGGAGACCAGCAGGCGCCCCAAGTAGGACTGAATCCTACTTGGGCTCCTCCCAAGCCGCGTGCCCCCTGCCATATATATCATAGGGGGAAGGAAAGAAGGGGAAGGGGGAAGGAAGGGGAAATCCTATTCCCTTTCTTTACTTTCCTCCTTCGCCTTTCCTTCTACACCTTGGCCATCTCATATGGGGGGCGCACCAGCCCCTTGTGGCTGGTGCGTTTCCCCTCTTGGCCCATGAGGCCCGTATCTTTTGCGGGGGTGCCCGGAACCCCTTCCGGTTATCCGATATGTACCCGGTACCCTCCGGAATACTTCCGGTGTCTGAATCCCATCATCCTATATATCAATCTTTACCTCTTGACCATTTTGAGGCTCCTCGTCATGTCCATGATCTCATCTGAGACTCCGAACAACATTCGGTCACCAAATCACATAACTCATATAATACTATTCGTCAACAAACGTTAAGCGTGTGGACCTTACGGGTTCAAGAACTATGCAAACATGACCGAGACACCTCTTCGGTCAATAACCAATAGAAGTACCTGGATTCCCATATTGGCTCCTACATACTCTAAGAAGATCTTTATCGATCGAACTATTATGACAACATATGTATTTCCCTTTGTCCATACCTAGTTCAATATTGTTACCGGCAAGTCTCTTTACTCGTTCCATAATACATCACCTCATGACTAACTCCTTAGTTATTTTCTTGCAAGCTTATGATGTGTATTACCGAGAGGGCCCAAAGATACCTCTCTGATACTTAGAGTGACAAATCCTAATCTCGATCTATGCCAACTTAACAAACACCTTCGTAGATACCTGTAGAGCATATTTATATTGACCCAGTTACATTGTGACATTTGATAGCACACAAGGAATTCCTTCGGTATCCGGCAGTTGCATAATCTCATAGTTGAAGGAATGTGTATTTGACATGAAGAAAGCAATAGCAACAAACTGAACGATCATTATGCTAAGCTAACATATGGGTCTTGTCCATCACATCATTCTCCTAATTATGTGATCCTGTTATCAAATGAAAACACATGTCCATGGTTAGGACACCTTAACCATCTTTGATCAACAAGCTAGTCTAGTACAGGCTCACTAGGGACACGGTATTTGTTTATGTATTCACAAATGTATTTAAGTTTCCGATCAACACAATTCTATCATGAATAATATATCTTTATCATGAATAAGGAAATAAAAAATAAAAACTTTATTATTGCCTCTAGGGCATATTTCCTTCATGTAGAAATTTTCATGCTGCTGAATTGCCTCTCGTTGTGTTGAGATTGCTATTGTTTCTTCCTTCTTCCTTGCATATGCTAGTTTTTTCTTGTCCTGATAAATCCTTTCCCTATAAAATGCCTATGCATAGGAAGTATGTTAGACTTAAACTTGTTTTTCACGTGTTTTATGATGTTCTCTTTGTGTTTCAATTATTATCTTTCATGTGAGCATCATCAAAATGTCAATGCCTAGCTAAGAGGCTTTAAACAAAAGCACTTGTTGGGAGACAACCCAATATTTTTCTTTTCTGTTTTTTATGAATTTATGAAATTATACTTCTGTTATGATTTTGTTTTAGCATTTTAATTAGTGTTTGTTCCAAGTAAGCCCTTTGGGATGATTTGGGTGATAGTTGATTTGATTTTGTGAAAAACAGAAACTTTTACGTCAAATGGCAGAAATGTTAAAAATCATTGGAGCGACAAACAATTCTGAATTTTTTTACACAAGATTGGTATACAAATTGCCTACATTTTCCTAATATCTCAGTATTTGTGGAGTTACACAAGTTTGGATAAAGTCCAGATTACTACAGACTATTTCGTTTTTGATAGATTCTATTTTCATTGTGTACTTTGCTTATTTTGATGAATCTATTGGTAGTATCGGGGGTATGAACCATGGAGAAGTTATAATACAGTAGATATAACACCAAAGCAAAATTGGAATGAGTTTACAACAATCCCTAAAAGTGATTATTTGCTTTGTTTCACTAATGGATCTCACGAGTTTTCTGTTGAGTTCTGTGTTGTTTAGTTTTCAGCTTTTGGGTGAAGTTTCGATGGACTATGGAATAAGGAGTGGAAAGAGATTAAGCTTTGGGATGCCCAAGTCACCCCGAGTTAATATTCAAGGGCAAGCAAGCATCTATTCTTGGGGATGCCCCGGATGGCATCCCCTCTTTTGTCTTCAATCCATCGGTAACTTACTTGAGGCTATATTTTTATTCACCACATGATATGTGTTTTGCTTGGAGCGTCTTGTATTACATGAGTCTTTTCTTTTTAGTTTGCCACAATCATCCTTTCTGTACACACCTTTTGGGAGGGACACACATTAATCATGAATTTATTATAATACTCTATGTGCTTCACTTATATCTTTTGAGCTAGGTAGTTGCTCTAGTGCTTCACTTATATGCTTTTAGAGCACAACAGTGGTTCTACTTTGAAGAAATTGAGTAACTATCATGCTTCACTTATATTATGTTGAGAGTCTTGTAAATGGTATGGCAATTTGCTTAGGTTATGAACTTAGTCCTAATATGGTGGGTATTCAAGAGGGATATAAAAAAACTTTCATGAAGATCATTGAATGTATGAGAAGTTTAATTCCTTGCATTTGTTTTGAGATATAAAGATGGTGATATTAGAGTCATGCTAGTGAGTAATTGTGGATTAGTAAGAATATTTTGTTAAGGTTTGTGATTCCTGAAGCATGCACATATGGTCTCTAGTTATGCCATGAAGTTGGAGCGTGATTTATTTTTTATTGTCTTCCTTATGTGTGGCGGTCGAGGACGAGCGACAGTCTTTTCCTAACAATATATCCCCAAGGAGCATGCATATTAGTACTTTTGTAACGCCCAAGATGCAGCTATATCTCCCACGTGTCGAGGCACGACTTAGAGGCATAACCGCATTTTGGTTTTGTCGCAAGAAGGGTCATCTTCACTCAATCCCATGTACAAGAACAAGGATAAATAGTTGGCTTACAATCGCCATGCCACACAATGATCAAATAATTCATACATCAATCATAGTACACACATAGTCCGACTACAAACGAATCCAAATGAAAAGAAGACAACCCCAAATGCTAAATCCCGATCGTCCCAACTGGGCACCACTACTGATCATCCAGAAAAGACACGTAGTAACGACTAAGGTCCTCGTCGAACTGCCACTTGAGTTAAGTGGCATCACCTGCACTAGTATCATCGGCACCTGCAACTGTTTTGGTAGTATCTATGAGTCACGAGGACCCAGCAATCTCAAAACCCACAAGATCAAGACCATTTAAGCTTATGGGTAGGATGTGGTTATGAGGTGGAGTTGCAGCAAGCTCTAAGAAAATATGGTGGCTATCATACGAGTACAAGAGTAAGATGAGAAACTACGCAACGGTCGTAAACTAGAAGCGATCAAGAAGTGATCCTGAACTACTTACATTCATACATAACCCAACCGTGTTCACTTCCCGGACGCCGTCGAAAAGAGACCATCACGGTTACACACACGGTTGATGCATTTTAATCAAGTCAAGTGTCAAGTTCTCTACAACCGGATATTAACAAATTCCCATCTGCCACATAACCGTGGGCATGGCTCTCGAAAGTTTATACCTTGCAGGGGTGTCCCAACTTAGCCCATCACAAGCTCTCACGATCAACGAAGGATATTCCTTCTCCCGGAACGACCCGATCAGTCTCGGAATCCCGGTTACAAGACATTTCGACAATGGTAAAACAAGACCGGCAGGACCGCCTGATGTGCCGACAAATCCCGATAGGAGTCGCACATATATTTTTCTTAGGGCACACCGGATGAGACATCCTACGAGTAAAACCAACCCTCGAGTTTCCCCGAGGTGGCCCCGCAGTCTACTCGGTTCGGACGAACACTCAGAGGAGCAGTGGCCCGGGGGTGTTGAATTAAGATGATCCTCGGGTTAATTACTCCCTAGGAAAAATTTTAGTTGTTATTAGGCAAATGGTAAAACCATGGTTGGGCCTTGCTGGAGGAGTTTTATTCAAAGCGAACTATCAAGGGGGTCCCATAACACCAACAGTGTAAGGAACCCAAAATCAAGGAACATAACACCGGTATGACGGAAACTAGGGCGGCAAGATTGGAACAAAACACCAAGCAAAAGGCGAAGCCTTCCACCCTTTGCCAAGTATATAGATGCATTAATTAAATAAGAGATATTGTGATACCCAACATATCTATGTTCCAAACATGGAACAACCTGCAAGGCACCTGCAACTAGCAACGCTATAAGAGGGGCTGAGCAAAAGAGATAACATAGCCAAACAACGGTTTGCTAGGAAGGTGGGTTAGAGGCTTGACATGGCAATATGGGAGGCATGATAAACAAGTGGTAGGTAGCGTGACATAGCGATTGAGCGAACAACTAGCAAGCAAAGATAGAAGTGATATCGGGGGTAATGATCATCTTGCCTGCAAAGTTCTCAGGGTTGTCGAAAGCTTGCTCCTCATAAACATACTCAACAGGATCCTCGCTAACAAACTCGTCTCCTGGCTCTACCCAAAGCAAGAACACAAGCAACAGAACAACAATCAATCACGATGCAATGCACAAGCAACATGATGCAAGACATGGCATGGAATGCAAGATATGATGTGCAATGCATATGGGTACTCCGGAAGGGAAAAGATAATCATGGCATCAACTTGGCAGACCAAGCATGCCACTGGAAAGATCGAGTGATTTCGGTCGAAATCGATATAAAGATCATCGGAAACGGATGCATGGTTTACAAATGACGAGCAAAACAAGAACGATGCGAAACTGCGCTTAACAACATCATAGCACTTAAGATGCATCAAGAAGCTATGCTATAGCACTCCAACAAAACAAAAAAGTACATGGTAGTGAAGTACAAGTGAAGCACTACAAATCATGAACACTGAGCTCCTGCTAGAACTTAGAAGAACAAGCCTAAGATAGCATGGCAAAAATGCAAATGATAACAGTTTCACAGACTTAGTGAAAATACTAAACATGGCATAAATAGCATCAAGTAGCAATGTTTAGAGCTAGCAAACAACATGCTACAGGATCATAACATAGCAAACAAGGGCATGACATGCTAGCACTACTAGGGAAAACCCTAGTAGTAGCGTGGGTTTTGAGGCTAGCAGCAGCGCGGGTGGCCGCGCTACTAATAAGGCGGTACAGCTAACTTATAGTAGTAGCGCGGTCCTTACCCGCGCTACTACTGTTGACGATATCAGCAACACTTTTTATGAACGCGCTACTATTACTTAGCCGTAGCAATTTCGCAGTCCCTTGCTACTACTATATCTTTCATCATTTTCCCCACGTACCCCTTTCCCTTTCAGTTTCCCTTTCAGATACTAGATACTAGGTACTGCTAGTCGGTATCAAATTCATAAACCATTACTGGGTAGCACTACCTTCGTTCCAAATTACTCGTTGTGGTTTTAGTTCAAACCACGACGAGTAATTTGGAACGAAGGGAGTACTAGATAACAATTTCATGCATAGTCAACATGCATCCTCAAGCAGTACAAGGTCATATCAACGACGATCATCATATGTAGTTCTAGATGATATCGACGACGATCATCATATGTAGTTCTAGATGATATAGCCACACACACATATGTAGTTCTAGATGATATAGCCACACACACATATGTAGTTCTAGATGATATCGAAGACAATCATCATCCTCAAGCCTAGGCGGTTGGTGTTCCTGATAGTAATTAGGATGGCCTGTCGAACACGAAGATTCTTGCCATCGAGGAATTTCTTCCACCCAACTGAGTTTAAGTGTGTGCGACTGTCCGTGTCCACGCGGTAAGTACAGGTTGTGACGAAGCCCCTTGCAGTAAGGCGTAGTCCAGCTGAACCTTCTTCATCAGGCTTGATACCATAACTCACAGATATGCTCTTTGCCAATTTCTGAATAAGAGAAACATTTCAATTAATAAATAGCCTCGCAAATAAGTACATATGGATTATCTACACTATTAATAGTTTCCTTAGATTCTACACTAATAAGCATGTCATCGAACTCTACACTAAAACATATCATCGACTAGATTCCACACAACATACCATATCATTGGACTGTACACTAAGTATTTCATCGGATAATTTTCATTTGTAAGTATAACATACCATATCATGTCGATCAACCATGGTATTTGTCAGGCGGGTCACGAATGGCACCCCAACAAAGTCAGCACATGGCGGAATTATGTCCCACAGGTTGGACACCTCCTCCTTGCTCAGCCTTGTTCTTTGAGCTACGATGGCTTCATGAAGTGGGTCCTCATCATCTTCATCGAGTGGGTCCTCATTATCTTCATCATCTTCGTCATCTTCATCATCTTCCACCAGGTTGAGATAAATGGCAGCCAGCTTGGGTCTTTCTGCTCTAAAGCAGAAGCTGATCAACTCACCACCAGTAAGACGCATGCGAGCGACAAAACGGGCCCATCCATCTCCTCCAATCTGCGACATATTGCGTCCTTTCTCGACCTCCATAGTGTACGGCCCCCAGGAGCCTCAAATGTCATAGTGTCTCCTGTCAGCTTGTTGAATTTCAACCTCACATTGCATGGGACGATCTGTGTAAAATAAGCAAAATGACACAAAGCAATAATGCCAACACTAAAAATAAAATAGTTATTACATTTCATCTAATTTCTTACAGCCGCATGAAGAAAACCCGGCTGGAAGTAGATGCCAAACAGCCTGCTAGTTGCAAGGCTGCTGGCGCACCTTGACTTGCACAGTCGACATAGTGGTGGTGGTGGTGGCGCCATTTTTCCTAAAGCAATATGAGCAAAGGATTAACGATCCACTTCATAGGAAAGAAAACAGTAGCATGAGATATTTTTGTTTCTTCCGTGAGAAGCAATTTGATGGACAATTATAATCCTAAGATCTAGTAACATATTAGATGACAAGGTACCACCTACATTTTGCCAAAAAGTAACTTATTAAAAAAACAAAAGCAACTACGTACCTATCCATGTATAGAAAAAATAACAATAAAATGGTGCATACTAACTCAACTAAATGAACTAGCCTACTAAATCAACTAAATCAAAATGTTCTAAATCAACTAAATGAACTAGCCTACTAAATCAACTAAATCAAAATGTTCTAAATCAACTAAATTAACTAGCCTACTAAATCAACTAAATCAAAATGTTCTAAATCAACTAAATCATCTAAATCAACTAAATCATATCAACTAAATCAAAATGTTGCATATGAACTAGCCTACTAAATAAAAATTTAGCAGTCAGGAGGGAGAAGGAGGGGCGACTCGAGGAGGGAGAAGAGAGTAGGATGGAGGAGGAAGGCAGAGCGAGGAGGGGCCGGCCGGCGGCCAGTGGACGGAGGACGGAGGAGGAAGGCGGAGCAAGGAGGGGCCGACCAGCGAAGAGTGGTGAGGGAGGATGGAGGAGGAGGCCGGTACCGAGTCCAGCAAGGAGGAGGAGGTGACGGTGGCGTAGAGGGAGGAGGGGCGACGGGGGAGGACCGGCGCGGGGGATTGAGAGGGATCCAGTGAGTGTGTGACTGTGAGTGGATCGGATAGAGGAGATGGGGGGTGGGAGATGGAATGGCTTAGCAGTAGCGCGCCATAGAGAAAGACGCTACTGCTAAACTACCTAGCGGCAACGCCTTTCACAAAGAAGCGCTACTGCTATGTGTCAGCATGTAAAAATAGACTTAGTTCAATGTATCAAAAATACATTGATCATCAACGATCTTTTTGTGTACAATCTGATTTGTCAATATGAGTCCTCACCGGTTTAGGAACAGCTGAAGACTCATATTGCAGCCACAAATTC
This sequence comes from Triticum dicoccoides, assembly GCF_002162155.2. Taxonomy (NCBI): domain Eukaryota; kingdom Viridiplantae; phylum Streptophyta; class Magnoliopsida; order Poales; family Poaceae; genus Triticum; species Triticum dicoccoides. The sequence continues at coordinate 209,848,098 of NC_041388.1, forward strand.
TACACATAGAGTTCAATGAAGACCAAGTGCTTGTCAAAGTTTGAGAAGTAACATATTTAAGGTGGTATAAACTCTCTTAAAGGAGCGAGGTGGGACTAAATTTTTTTTAGTAAACTTAGCAGTAGCGCTTACTGGCGAAATGTGCTGCTACTATGCTACGTAGCAGTAGCGCCCATCGTTATAATGTGTTGCTGCTATAGATAGCCTCGCGGCGGCCTCATGGGAATTATAGCAGTAGCGCGTCTTTGAGCGGGCGCGCTACTGCTATATTTATTTCAGCAGCGAGTTATTCTTGAGCTCGCTACTGCTAATTAGCAGCAACGCCTTATTTTAAAGAGCGCTGCTGATAAGATTATGTGTATAGGCTTTTCCCTAGTAGTGTAGTACTGAAGGCAATGAACAAAACTCCCTTACTCATCATTAGCCAAAGATGCACAGAAAAGATGGTGGCATGAATGTAAACATGGCAAGTGATATGAACCGTTTCAGACTTGGTAGAAAAAACATAGCATGGCAGAAATAGATTCATGATAGCGACTTTGCAAGCTCATGCCACTCACCAAAAAGCATTTCATGGAATCGCAAGGTAACCAACATTAAATAGAAACAATTATGAAGCTAAACATGGCAAAAGCAAGTTCATAGGGTGCATGGATCACTAACAAAACACATAGCTAAAATGAACTTCATGTTAACAATCTGCCAGCAACAATATTTAGCGAAAGTAGAGCATGGTAATGGTAAGCTACACTACTCCATAATTACAACCATAGGCATGAATGGATATAGCATAACCATATATTAAAAACACTCTTATTGAACTTCATCAAAATATGCATGGATCTACTTGTGGCAAGAAGTCAACATAGCAACAAATTGTAACAGGAAAGGACTTGTGTCTGAAATCAGCAACATAATGCGGCCTATTTCGCATGCTTGTGCTAGTCACCACAAAGCTCATAAAAATACAAGGCTTGCACCACTTCAAATATGGCATGGAGATGCTCCTAAAAATGTACACATGATACTCAAAGGATGCACACAAAAATGCAATGAAAAAGACAAATCAGCAAGTTATGATGAATTCCAGCAGACAACATCATATAGCACTTTTGCAACGAATACTAAGGCATCAATATGGACAGTAACATGCATGCAAATGACACTAGCATGAAAGGTACCACGAGACGAACATTTCGGTATATCATATGCACAAAATGGAGCTATGAGCATGGAGATATGGCATGTCAAAGATGAGCACATATTGTAGAAATTCTGGGACTTAGAGAGAAAACAACCTCGCAAGATCTAGGGTTTCAGATGGCGCGCGAACCGAGGCAGCCGAGTTCGCCGGAGTTGGCACGAGGAGGTCACCGGTGAGGCCGGAGAGGGGCGGTCCCGCGAGGGGGTCACCGGATCCGGTCGACCCGCGGCCGCATATGGCCAGAGTTGGGCCGGCGACGAGGCGCGGGGCGCTGCGGTCAGCGGCGAGACGTGGTGCCGGGGGCAGCGGCCGTCATGGAGGACGGCGGTGGAAGGCGGCGGAAGCGACTGGGCGGTGCTCGCACGGGTGGCGGCGAACGGGTCGGGGGGCCTCGTGCGGGCCTCGGTGGGCCGGCGGCAGCTGGCGACGGAGCGGGACAGGTGGCGGCTCATGACTCGCGGAGGAGTGTGGCTACGTGTCCGGCCGTCGGGTGATGCGTTCGGCGGCGCGGAAGAGGTGGGAGGTTAGGGTTAGACCACAAATTTCGGGGGGAGAGACATATATATAGGTAGGGGGAGCTAGGAGAGTCCAAATGAGGTGCGGTTTTTGCCCACACGATCGTGATTCAACGACGGAGAGTGTGGAGGGGTTTAAATGGGGTAGTGGGCTGTTGTGGAGGGGTGTTGGGCTGCAATGAGAGAGTGGTTTTTGCGGTTACCCGGTTTTCGGTGTCAAAACTTGCGGATCTCGGGTAGGGGGTCCCGAACTGTGCGTCTAAGGTCGATGGTAATAGGAGACAGGGGACACGATGTTTACCCAGGTTCGGGCCCTCTCTATGGAGGTAATACCCTACTTCCTGCTTGATTGATCTTGATGGATATGAGTATTACAAGAGTTGATCTACCAAGAGATCGTAATGGCTCATCCCTAGAAGTCTAGCCTATATGACTATGGTAGTGAATGTCTCCCTCCTTTCCGGACTAAGCTCTCCGGTTTGTATGGGCACCGGGAGGATCTAGGGTTACACAAGGTCGGTTACATATGAAAGGAATCTACATATTTGGTCGCCAAGCTTGCCTTCCACGCCAAGGAGAGTCCCATCCGGTCACGGGTGCAGTCTTCGGTCTTCGTATCTTCACGACCCATCAGTCAGGCCCATGGCTAACATGCCGGACGCCCGAGGACCCCTTAGTCCTGGCCTCCCTCAGTAGCCCCTAAACATGGCTTCAATGACGAGGAGTCCGGTGCACAGATTTGTCTTCGGCATTGCAAGGCGGGTTCCCTTCTTTCCGGATACTCCACAATGGTCTTTGACAATCGAGTTTGGCGAGCAGCACCTACTTCCACATAGGGCATAATAATTTATGAATCCAATCCTCTGGCGAATTTTTACAATACGACATTATGTCAGTCTGTTCATTATTTCGAACTGTTGTTTTGCCCGCGGCCCCAGGTTCCGAAACACAGTTGTCATTGACACGTCTCATCCCAGCCGAGATCGTGTCCCCTTATTAAGGGATTCTTTTACAGATGTGGGTAACCCAACCGTCCTTAGGGTACAACTTCTTGGGAATAGGCAAAGTTTAAGGCCCGGGAGGAGGCATTCGATATTCTCGGCCTTTATAAAGGGGCACAGACCAGCCTTTCCTCTCCACGCTTGCTTCTTCCTCAACTCTTACTACCTCGAGTTCCAACACCTAGGTTTCACCCTTCGTAAGCCTCAGTCATTTCCGGATCCAGCCGCCAAGGCCGGTGGGTGGCTTCTTCTGTCACAGAGGATGATATCACGAAGCTTCGGGCGGCCAGATACCTGACACAGAAATCCTCCACCGGCTTCCCACGGAGGGGCAGGTTATCCCTACCCCAGATCCGGTGAGAGGGTCGTGTTCATTTCCCACTTCCTCCAAGGATTGGGGTTCGCCCTCAATCGCTTCGTCTAGGGGCTCATGTTCTATTACGGGTTAGATTTTCACGATCTCGCCCGAACTCCGTTCTTCTCTTCCCGGCGTTTATCGTCACGTGTGAACCCTTCCTCCGAACTCCTCCACACTTCGTCTTGTGGCTCAAGACCTTCAATGTGAAACTGCAAATGATAGAGGGTCAATGCTCGAAAGACATAATGTACGAGTGAGGTGTATGAGAATTGTAAAAGACAATTTTATAGTTAATCTATTTTATATTTTGCTCGAAATCTTGTGTTCCTCCTGTCCGGCCGTTTTCATATAATCTGAAAGTTTTCAAGTCGTCGGCTTCAGCCCCCTCGTAGGAAGTACGGGGGTGTTCGGAAAAGCATTTGGTCACTCTTGACCCAACGTCTTGGTCCATGAAGGAGGTGATAATGCGGCGAACCAGGCAATCGGACTATAGGCCGTTAACACTTTCACTTAGCCATAGGAGTTTTATAGGGGGGCTACGACATAGCCCCTGGTATGCGTACAACTTATTCCAATATGGTGTGTTACATATATGACCTAAAAAAGGGTCCTTCATGTAATATCGCAGTAGTTCTCCCTTTACTACCCTAGCCGATAGAGTGGAACATAGGGTGGCAAACACAGGAGCCGGGCAACCCAACCATTGACCCAAGACATGATTTGGAGTTGATGCATATAAGGCCAAATTCGCGACGCCGAAGTATGCTGTAAAAGTTGTTCGGACTTTGTTGGCAGCTCATTTGTTCCCGTACCGAGCCCCTGGCAGGTTAAGCCGGGGTATATCTGTGAAACAACCATAAGAGGCGTATTCATTTGCAGAAAGACGCGGATGATTAATTCGGATAATGTTTCCTGGGACCTGAGCGATATGCCAATGATTACTTTATATATATAAAGGCCACAACCCCGGCTATTTGATATGCCCGGGGTCGAAGGCGGAGGAAAAAGGCATGTTACAGGCTCGAATAAGAGTGCGGTCTACAAAATGTTTTTTGGACCTCCGATCACACGTCTGCGCTGCCTGTCCTCGGCGAGGGGAATCCTTGACGGAAGTAGCCCCGTAGTTGAGTGTACGGATCCGAACTCCGATAGAGTCGGTTTTAGATGTTTGTCCTTTGCGCCACCTGTTTTTAAGAGATAATGAAGAGAAAAAAGGAAAGTAGATGAAAAATGTTACGGGAGTGCTTGCAGGCTTGCCCGTATTGTGCTTCCGCCAATGCCCATGGTATCTTAAGTGTGTACTGATGTATGCGCGGTACAAATTTTGCGGGTATATGAGGTGGGTAGAGGAAGCCGAACTGATATTTATGCTCCGGGATTGATCGATCCTCGGGGTGAAATTGCTTCTGACCCCCGGTATTTGGCTGGTGAACCACTCCGTCGTCCCTATTGCCTGGCGGCCCCCTTCCCTTGTGTTCTCCGTTGAGCTTGCCGGCCTACTAGAAGATCCAACAACTTCTGTTGGTATAAAAAGTTGGTTTATCGGGGTGGCCGTGAATCTGGTAGGGTCGGTCCAGTATCCTGTCTAGGTTGGATGGTTCGTCTCTGTTCGCCTGGAATGGCTTTTTCCGTTGACCGGGTTTGGGATTGCTGGATCCGGCGTTGACCGCTGTCTCGCGTGATCTTTCATTATCATTCCGACTGTTGTGTTTGCTTCGTCGTGGCTTGCCATTGCCGTCTTGGATTTCGGAAGTGCCCGAGTCGCTAGCACTGTTGTTTCTACGAGCGAGCCAGCTGTCTTCTCCCGCGCAAAAGTGAGTCATTAGAGCGGTAAGGGCTGTCATGGATTTAGGTCCTTCTTGACCGAGGTGGCGTGCAAACCATTCATCTCGGATGCTGTGTTTGAAGGCTGCAAGGGCTTCCGCGTCCGGGCAGTCGACAATTTGGTTCTTTTTAACTAAGAACCTAGTCCAGAGCTTCCTGGCTTGTCCATATTGTGCTTCCTGCATAGGTATATAATGAACCGGAAGCATATGATGATATTAAGTACTTGGAAGTATTGTCTTCTAAGTTTTGGGTTATCACCCTAACTACTTTGGTATGGTAAGCGGCAGTTTAATCACATATCATAAGGACCTTATGATTTGATTATATGCTTGGAGCACTGCACTCTAAGTCTTTGGGATATTACCCTTGCTGCATATGGCATGGATATTTTGCCTTTAGCATTCAAAATGATGATATTTCATGACTACGGGTTGATACTGGCCCCAGATTATAATTATCAAGGAATCACAATGGTATTAATCTACAGTCAGCAATATAAGTAAATCTTACAGGTATGTTTTTCTGGTTATATGAAAATGCGAGATTTGATAACCCGCCCGAGGTTTTAACTTTAAGTTGCTAGTATGTTTAGACTTGAATGGCCTTAATGTTAGTCTTTTCCATAATTGCATAAGACTATATTATGTTGTTACCCGCCCTGGCTTTTGACGTTAAGTTGCCAGGGCATATGTTGTTTAAACTCTATGCAGGATTTGCAGAGTTATGACTTACATAAATTATTAAATTCAAACCCATCATCAAAGATTGAAGTTGGTGTTTTAAAAGGGTTATCAGTTATTGATTTTCACAAAGGCTATAAGCCGCCGGGTTATAAAAATCCTAGCTTACAATGAATGCGCATTAAGTCACCATCGCCCAAGAGTCGTCGAGTATTTAAACTCCAGATTTACTTGTCAATCGATAAGCGAACATGGCTAGATTTTTATTATGGTTATCAATAACCAGTATTATGATTCAGTTTTTCAAAGCCGCTTTAGTGCAATGGCTATTATTTTATCAATGGACATGATTTATTCTACAATGGAAGGAATAGTCCCAAGTCGCTGCAGGCACACGACCCGGCACTTGCGGGCTACATTATTCAAATCATGATTATATCAAATACGAAAGTCCCATGTCACTGCTAGCATGCACCATGACACTTGGGGGCTAATGCAAGGTCATTTTTTGCTCACCTTATTGAAGACCCGACTCATCACATTGTAATGAGCCGGCCCTTGGGGGCTACACGTTGATGTTCAAGTCTACATGATCATATTTACAAAGTCCCTGCTCATTATTGCATAATGACCCAGCCCTTGGGGGCTACTATGAGTGCATCTAGTGCCGCCCCTAGTTGGTTTTGGAGTATTGACGACAAACTTGGTTGAGACTAATGTGTTTGTGAGAATTGCAAGATAACACAGGTAGTAGTCCCTCATTGATTCGGTTTACCTACCAGAGATGACCCCTAAAATGTGTGAAGACATTGAAGACAATGGTGGTCTGTGAAAAGATTCACCTTGAAGAGTATGACACGAGAAGACATCATGTGAAGACTATAGAGTACGAGGACATAGTTGTTTCGTAGTTTCCTTTTCTTCTTTGTTGAGTCATAGGAACCACCGCACTGTTAAGTGGGGTCCAAGTGAACAAAGTCAGAGTGACTGATGTGATGCTCAACCAAATCTTATGTCTTCGAGGAAAGACAATGAGAGAAAATCTTATCCAGAGCTGGATAAGTCAGCTTAACTTGTAGCCCAAGTCAAGTTGTCGCGTGTGTTTGAAATCTGACCATTGGAAACGTGTCAGTTCCTTAGTGACCCAGGGTCATTTTGGACAAATCAGGTCGGGTTGCCTCCTGGCTATAAATAATCCACCCCTACATCATAAATTGGTGGTTTCTTAGAGTTAGTGCACGACTTTTGTCGTTTGAGAGCAACCCACCTCTGAAGCATTTGAGAGAGAGATCCTTGCGAGGACAAAGCCCAAAACACCCAGAGCCAAAGAGTGTTAGGCGTCACTGAAGTCTTTCTGTCTGCGTGACCTGAAGACTTGGTACGCTTGAGGACCGTGAATCCTCTAGCCGGTTAGGCATCGTGTTCTGAGCATCCAAGAGTCATTGTGGATCGCTGGTGAACGAAGTCTGTGAAGGTTTGGAAGTCTACCTTGAAGACTTACCAGAGTGATTGGGTGAGGACTGTGTGTCCTTAGCTCAAGGGGAATAAGGTGAAGACACGGTCTTCTAAGTTGAATCTCAGCCTCCCTAACCAGACGTACATTTGTCACAGCAACTGGAACTGGTCTACCAAATCCTTGTCTTCATCAAGCTACTGGTTCTATCCTTCACTTCCCTTTACTTTACAGTTTGTCTTCGTGAAGTCATTGCATGCCTGTATGATTTGATTGACTTCACTAAGTGAAGACTCTTTACTGTTTGGCTTCATACTATCTTCCATCCTGATCCATACTACCTAGCTGCTGATAGTCTTCGTGTTTTCACTTCATTGCTTACTTGACTATGGCTTGTCTAGTGTAGTCTACCTTCCGCTGCATATCAATAGGTTCATTTCTATCGTTTGTCTTCAAAGCCCCCATGTTTTGAATACTTCCCTAAAAATCTCCCCTCCTCTCTAGTCGATAACTAGCACTTTCAAATGGTATCAGAGTAAGGTGATCCCTTGTTCTGTGTGATTCGGTTTAACCACTTGGAGTTTTAGCTATGTCTATTGTAGGGACAATCAAGGTCTCCGCTGCGTGCCCCAATTTTGAAGGTCATGATTATCCCCGATGGAAGGCTATGATGAGGAAGCGCCTTCTAGCTATGGACTGTGATCTTTGGACTGTCACGGAGATTGGTCTCACTGATTAATGAAAGATGGCGCGTGCTGATGATATTCAGAAGTACACCCTTCTGGATACGAAGGCGAAGGTTGTTATATGCTCCTGTCTGTCAAGAGACGAGTTCAGGCGCGTCATGCATCTATGCAATGCACATCTTATATGGGACCGGATCTCTGACGTCTATGAAGGTCATCGAACATGTCAGGACCCATGGTTCCTCGAATTCAAGGAGTCTCTCAAAATAATGACTCCCGAACCTAAGCCATCTTCTCCCACCTACTGCTTCATGGAACGTGGTGCCAATGTAAACTTACGTGATGCTTACTTTCAAACTTCAAGTGAAGATGACTCTGAATGTGAATTTAAACCTAGCTACAAAACACTTTCTAAAATTGCAACAGAACAACAAAATGCTATGAAACATATTCAAAAGTTGCTTGACAAAAGCGATGACCTGTTGGACGCAGAAACGACTCGAACTCAATCCTTAATTGAAGACATTAAAAGTCTTCATGTTAAGTACGAGGAACTTGAAATTCGTCATGAAACGCTCTCAACTACTCATGAAAAGCTCTCCTATGCTTATCTTCAAAGGAAACAAGAGCTTGAGAACTTGAGATCGGCTCATGAAGATCTTCAAAAGGAGAACGAGTCACTCCACGCTCCACAGATCAGTTCCGCTCAGGAAGACTTTGATCCACCATGTTTAAAATGTCTTGAGCGTGACAATGCTGCTTCTGCTGCTGGATGTTCTACTGCTACTATTGTTGCTATGTCTTCAACTTCTGATGTGGAGACTAACCCCTCTTCTGAGGATACCACTACTATTTCTGACGAGGATTCCAGGTTGAAGACATTGCTTGAAATAGTGATGTACAAAAGCCTGAAAGGGCATCAGACACTATGTGATGTCCTCAGGAAACAGATTCTGAACCGAAACCCTAGAAAAGAGGGTGTTGGGTTCAAGAGGAAAATGAATGTTGATGGTTCCTACTGGAAGCCCGAGCAATACCCCAAAACCACATGGGTTGCTGCAAAGGGACCTTTAGTGGATCCATCAACCTTATCTGGCTTCACTAGTGCTAACCCTATTATCATTGATGAATCCTTTGATGCAAACTATAATCTGTTTAAGAATCAGAATGGTCAAGTGTTTGCCAGGTATATTGGTACTAACTGCAGGAATGGAGCCCCTTTGAAGAAGATCTGGGTGCGTGATAACCCACAAATATAGAGGATCAGTTGTAGCCTCTTTCGATAAGTAAGAGTGTCGAACCCAACGAGGAGCTAAAGGTAGAACAAATATTCCCTCAAGTTGTATCGACCACTGATACAACTCTACGCACGCTTAACATTCTCTTTACCTAGAACAAGTATGAAACTAGAAGTACTTTGTAGGTGTAATGGATAAGTTTGCAAGAATATAGAGAGCACTTAAATAAAAACTAGGGGCTGTTTTAGGTAAAGAAGCAATAAATTTAGTATAGCGAGTATGGAAAAGTGGTGGTAGGAGTTGCGAAATTGTCCCTAAGCAATTGACTACTTTACTAGACTGATAGCAAGTTTTATGTGGGAGAGGCCACTGCTAGCGTGTCATCCCTGACTTGGAATTCTATGCATTTATGATTGGAACTATTAGGAAGCATCCGCAACTACTAACGTACATTAAGGTAAAACCCAACCATAGCATTAAGATATATTGGTCCCCCTTCAATCCCGTATGCATCAATTTCTAAGGTAGGTTGAAGCTTCTGTCACTCTTTCCCTCCAATACATAGTCCTATCAACATACAAGTAACCCTATGGTGTGATCCAAGTGCGCGCTCATATGATGGGCACCAAAGGACAACAACATAACCACAAGCAAAATAACCAATCATAGCAATTCACCAATTACCGATAGGACAACGAAAATCTACTCGGACATCATAGGATGGCAACACATCATTGGATAATAATATGAAGCATAAAGCACAATGTTCAAGTAGAGGGTACAGTGGTTTGCGGGAGAGTATACCACTATAGATAGATGGGGGAAGGTGATGAAGATGTTGGTGAAGATGACGGAGGTGTTGGTGTAGATTGCGGTGATGATGATGGCCCCGGTGGCGTTCCGGCACCACCGGGAGAGAGGGGGGAGAGCCTCCCTTCTTCTTCTTCCTTGACCTTCTCCCTAGGTGGGAGAAGGGTTTCCCCTCTGGTCCATGGCCTCCATGGTGGCGGAGGGGCAAGAGCCCCTCCAAGATTGGATTTGTCTCTATGTCTCTCTCTGTTTCTGCGTTCCTGATTCTGCCCTTTCACCGTTTCCTATATTCCCGGAGATCCGTAACTTCGATTGGGCTGAAATTTGTACACGATTTTTATCCGGATATTGGCTTTCTTGCGGCAAAAGAAGGGCACCAACCACCTTATGGGGTGGCCACGAGGGCCCAGGGAGCGCATGACCCCCCTAGGGCGCGCCCCCTGCCTCGTGGCCCCCTCGGGCATCATTTCGCGTTGATTCTTGTTCCGAAAAAATCACATATATTCCAAAAAAATCTCCGGCAGTTTTTATCCCGTTTGGACTCCATTTGATATCGATTTTCTGCGAAACAAAAAACATGCAACAAACATGAACTGGCACCGGGCACTGGATCAATATGTTAGTCCCAAAAATAGTATAAGAAAGTTGCCAAAAGTATATGAAGGTTGTATAATATTGGCATGGAACAATCAAAAATTATAGATACGACGGAGACGTATCAGCATCCCCAAGCTTAATTCCTGCTCATCCTCGAGTAGGTAAATGATAAAAAGGATAATTTTTGGTGTGGAATGCTACCTAGCATAATCTTGATCACGTAATCTAATCATGGCATGAATATTAATACACGAGTGATTCAAACAAATAGTCTATCATTTGACATTAAGACAATAATACTTCAAGCATACTAATAAAGCAATCATGTCTTTTCAAAATAACATGGCCAAAGAAAGTTGTCCCTACAAAATCATATGGTCTGGCTATGCTCCATCTTCACCACACAAAGCATTCAAATCATGCACAACCTCGATGACAAGCCAGGCAATTGTTTCATACTTTTGATGTTCTCAAACATTTTCAACTTTCACGGAATACATGAGCATGAGCCATGGATATAGCACTGTAGGTGGAATAGAATATGATGATGGAGGTTGTGTGGAGAGGACAAAAAGGGAGAAAGTCTCACATCGACGCGGCTAATCAACGGGCTATGGAGATTCCCATCAATTGATGTCAATGCGAGGAGTAGGGATTTCCATGCAACTGATGCACTAGATCTATAAGTGTATGAAAGCTCAAACTGAAACTAAGTGGGTGTGAATCCAACTTGCTTGCTCATGAAGACCTAGGGCATTTGAGGAAGCCCATCGTTGGAATATACAAGCCAAGTTCTATAATGAAAATTCCCACTAGTATATGAAAGTGATAACTCAAGAGACTCTCTATACGAAGAACATGGTGCTACTCTGAAGCACAAGAGTGGTAAAAGCATAGTAACATTGCCCCTTCTCTCATTTTTTTTCTTTTTTTCTTTTTTTAGGCTTCTTTGGCCTCTCTCCTTTTTTTGGGCTTCTTTGGCCACTTTTATTTTGATAACCTCACATGGGACAATGTTCTAATAATGATGATCATCACACTTTTATTTACTTACAACTCAATATTACAACTCGATACTAGAACAAAGATATGACTCTATATGAATGCCTCCAGAGGTGTATCAGGATGTGCAATGATCTAGCGTAGCAATGACATAAAAAACAGACAGGCCATGAAAACATCTTGGTAGCTATCTTACGATTATGCAAAGCAATATGACAATAAATGCTCAAGTCATGTATATGATGATGATGGAAGTTGCATGGAAATATATCTCGGAATGGCTATGGAAATGCCATAATAGGTAGGTATGGTGGCTGTTTTAAGGAAGATATAAGGAGGCTTATGTGTGATAGAGCGTATTGTATCACGGAGTTTGGATGCACCGGCGAAGTTTGCACCAACTCTCGAGGTGAGAAAGGGCAATGCACGGTACCAAAGAGGCTAGCAATGATGGAAGGGTGAGAGTGCGTATAATCCATGGACTCAACATTAGTCATAAAGAACTCACATACTTATTGCAAAAATCTATTAGTCATCGAAACAAAGTACTACGTGCATGCTCCTAGGGGGATAGATTGGCAGGAAAAGACCATCCCTCATCCCTGACCGCCACTCATAAGGAAGACAATCAATAAATACCTCATGCTCCAACTTCATTACATAACGGTTCACCATACGTGCATGCTACGGGAATCACAAACTTCAACACAAGTATTTCTACAAACCACAACTACCCACTAGCATGACCCTAATATCACCATATTTATATCACAAAACTATTGCAAGGAATCAAACATATCATATTCAGTGATCTACAAGTTTTATCTAGGATTTTATGACTAACCATGTGAATGACCAATTCCTGTCATCTCTCTAAATAGATATAAGTGAAGCAAGAGAGTTTAATTCTTTCTACAAAAGGTATGTCCACGCTCTAACAAATATAAGTGAAGCAAAAGAGCATTCTACAAATGGAGGTTTTCTATGTGTAGGGAAACAGGCAATCCAAACTTCAAATGATATAAGCGAAGCACATGAAGCATTCTATAGAGCCATACTCAAAATATATAAGTGAAGTGCAAAGAGAATTCTATAAATCAAACATGGACTATCTCATACCAGCATGGTGCATCAAAGAAAAGTGAAAACTAAATGCAAAAGACGCTCCAAGATTTGCACATACCACATGAACGAAACGAAACCGAAAACATACCGATACTTTTTGAAGAAAGATGGGATGCCTTCCGGGGAATTCCCAAGCTTAGACGATTGAGGCTCCTTAAATATTTAATTAGGGTGCCTTGGGAATCCCCAATATTGAGCTCTTGACTCTCCTCCTTCTCTTCACATTGAGACCTCCTCGATCTTCGAACACTTCATCCACACAAAACTCAACCGAAAGCTCGGTAAGCTCCGTTAGTATAATAAAGCAAATCACTACTCTAAGTACTGTTGCAAACCAATTCATATTTTGTTTTTGAATTGTAGCTACTGTAATATAACTTTTCCATGGCTTAATCCACTGATATAAATCGATAGTTTCATCAAAACAAGCAAACTATGCATCAAAAACAGAATCTGTGTTAAAACATGACAGTCTGTAGTAATCTGAACATTCACCATACTTATGGTACTCCAAAATTTCTTAAACAATTAGGAAAAATAAAAAATTCGTATAGAAATACATTGCAAAAGGTTTCATAACCATTTGACATTCCAGTAAAAAATGTAAAATCGCGCACTACAGCCAAAGTTTCTATCTTGCACCGCACAAACCAACAAGGAATGTAAACATCCTAAAGGCAGATCTTGGAATATTATTAGTGCTTTTAAACTTTATAAAAGCACACAACAGAAATAAATGACTCTCTAAAACTTCTGTGTTGTCTCCCTGGCAGAGGTTTCTTTAAAACCATTAAGCTAGGCATATAGTGCTCAAGTGATGGATCCACGCGGATCCCAAGGTATATCAAAGCCAATTTTAATTAATAATGATTTTTTATTTAGTAGTGAGCACAAAGTAACATATATCATGCAAAAACAAAGTCTAACTCTCTTCCTATGCATCAGCATGTCATAAAAGAACAATTCATGCACACATAGTAATGGCCAATGCATAGTATAAACAGTTTCATGCAATTTTATCATATTGAAAACATGGAGAGGCAGAGATGTAGTTCCTCTCTCATAATAATTGAAAGTAGGAGCAGCAAGCACATGCATATTATATCTATCAAAATCATCATGTGTAGTAGTAAAACGCAACCCATCAATATAATCCTTAATAAGTGCAAACTTCTCCGATATAGTGTAGTTTGGAGAATTCAAAAAGATGATAGGACTATCATGTGTGGGTGCAATAGCAACAATTTCATGTTTAACATAAGGAACTATAGCAAGTTCATCTCCATAAGCATAATTCGTATTGGCATCTTGGCCACAAGCATAGCAAGCATCATCAAAAAGGGATATTTGAAAAGAATCAACGGGATCGTAACAATCATCATAGCATTCATCCTTCGGTAAATTTGAAGGGAAATTAAACAATGTATGATTTGAAGAGTTACTCTCATTAGAAGGTGGGCACAAGTAGTTAATACGCTCTTCCTCCTTTTGTTCTTCGCTATCCTCATCATATTTTTCATTCAATAAGCCTCTAGTTTCATCAATTCCTTCTTCCATAGACTCCTGCAAAATATTAGTCTCTTCTTGTACAGCGGAGGAGTCATCAACATATGGTTTAACATAGAGATTAGAAGCATAATTATCATAGCAATATTTAAGTATGGCCAAATTTTCAGATTTGTAGAGAGTAGTATCACACTCTTCAATAAAAGAAGCAATTTCACAAGTACCCCTAAAAGCAACAAATTCTTCAATTTGTTGAACATCAAATTATAAACACCCTTAGTATACAAATATATGATTCCATTATCACTAAACTCACATTGGTAAGGAAGGTGTTTCTTAGGGTCTTTAGAACAACAAGTACAACCATATATTTCACATAAATTCGAAGCATAGCACTGCAAACGATGAATTTGATCCAATAAAAGTTTCCATTTTTCAGATATGCGGTGACGCACATAACAAGCATGCTCATCTAAAGAATTGCCCTCAACTAAGCTAGTTGGGGTTTCAGCACGAGCACAAAGCGATCGAAGATGATCCAAGTAAAAAGCTCCAGGAGTGTGATAGGTTTTGAGTGGTTCTTCAACAATTGGTTCAGTAGGTACCACTAATTTTTTTGGTATTTTGTGTTTCCTACCCTTAACTAAAGATATAAAACAAGAGCACAAAATATAAACTACTTAGTGATAAAGCAAACAAGCACACACTAGAATATTCACCCCACACTATAACTCCCTGGCAACGGCACCAGAAAAAGGTCTTGATAACCCACAAGTATAGGGGATCAATTGTAGCCTCTTTCTATAAGTAAGAGTGTCGAAACCAACGAGGAGCTAAATTTAGAAAAAATATTCCCTCAAGTTCTATCGACCATCGATACAACTCTACGCACGCTTAACGTTCACTTTACCTAGGACAAGTATGAAACTCGAAGTCTTTGTAGGTGTAACGAGATAGGTTTGCAAGAATATAAAGAGCACATAAATAAAAACTATGGGCTATTTTAGGTAATGAAGCAATAAAGTTAGTATAGAGAGTATGGAAAAGTGGTGGTAGGAGTTGCGAAATTGTCCCTAAGCAATTGACTACTTTACTAGACCGATAGCAAGTTTTATGTGGGAGAGGCCACTTCTAACATGTCATCCCTGACTTGGAATTCTATGCATTTATGATTGGAACTATTAGCAAGCATCCGCAACTACTAATGTTCATTAAGGTAAAACCCAACCATAGCATTAAGATATATTGGTCCCCCTTCAATCCCGTATTGAAAGTGCAACTATCCCTAGGTGGTTTTGGTAATTCCTAACAACATATAGTTCATTGAGCTAATGCTATTTCAAGATTAATATCTCAGTAAAGCTCAATGATTGGCATGGCATGGAGGAGAAAAGTGGACCCCTCAAAATGCTAAGGACAAAGGATTGGCTCAAGCTCAAAGCTCAAGACTCTACATTTTCTATTTTCGTGATCCAAGATCACATTGAGTCTATAGGAAAAGCCAATACTATGAAGGAGGGATGAGGTGTTTCTTAATGAAGTTCTTGCTCAAAATGCTTAGTGATATGCTCCAAAATGCTCAACTACTTTCTCACATCCACATATGACCTAAACCAAAAGTCAAACTCGGCCCCACCGATTCTTTCTATCCGGCGCCACCGAGTTTTTAATGTCATAGCCACTGCCACAAACCCTAGGAAAATCGGTCTCACCGATAGGGATCTCGGTCTCACCGAGATGGGGTTGTAATCTCTCTGTTTCCCTTCGTAACATTTTGGTCTCACCAAGATGAGCGATCAGTCCCATCGAGATTGCAATGTAAACTCTCTGTTTTCCCTTCGTAACGTTTCAGTCTCACCGAAATGAGCAATCGGTCCCACCGAGTTTACCTGACCAACTCTCTGGTTAGCTTATTACCAAAATCGGTCTCACTGAGTTTGTGTAATCGGTCTCACTGAGATTATGTTATGCCCTAACCCTAGTCATATCGGTCCTACCGAGTTGCATGTCGGTCCCACCGAAAACCCTAACGGTCACTAGCTTTGCTGAATCGGTCCGACTGCGTTTAATTATTCGGTCCCACCGAGTTTGGAAAGTTATGTGTAACGGTTAGATTTTGTGTGGAGGCTATATATACCCTTCCACCTCCTCTTCATTCGTGGAGAGAACCATCAGAACAAACCTAGACTTCCAACCTATATTTTCTGAGAGAGAACCACCTAGGCTTGTGTTGAGACCAAGATATTCCATTCCTACCATATGAATCTTGATCTCCAGCCTTCCCAAGTTGCTTTCCACTCAAATATTCTTTCCACCAAATCCATATCCTATGAGAGAGAGTTGAGTGTTGGGGAGACTATCATTTGAAGCACAAGAGCAAGGAGTTCATCATCATCACACCATTTGTTACTTCTTGGAGAGTGGTGTCTCCTAGATTGGCTAGGTGTCACTTGGGAGCCTCCGACAAGATTGTGGAGTTGAACCAAGGAGTTTGTAAGGGCATGGAGATCGCCTACTTCGTGAAGATCTACCGCTAGTGAGGCATGGCCTTCGTGGGCGATGGCCATGGTGGGATAGACAAGGTTGCTTCTTCGTGGTCCCTTCGTGGATGGAGCCCTCCGTGGACTCACGCAACCGTTACCCTTCGTGGGTTGAAGTCTCCATCAACGTGGATGTACGATAGCACCACCTATCGGAACCACGATAAAAACATCTGTCTCCCCAATCGCGTTTGAATCCTCGAAAGCCTTTCATTTACATTCTCGCAAGTTACATGCTTTACTTTCTGCTGCTCATATACTCTATGCATGCTTGCTTGAATTGTGTTAAGATTGCTTGACTTGTCCAAAGTTGCTAAAATCTGCCAAGAACTAAAATTGGGAAAATGCTAGATTTTTATTTGGTCAAGTAGTCTAATCACCCCCCCTCTAGACATACTTTCGATCCTACAAGTGGTATCAGAGCCTTGGTCTCCATTTGCTTTGATTTCCATAGATTTTGCTGATCATAGCCTTGGTCCTTACTTTGATGGTACTAATTTTGCTAGTTGGAAGCATAAGATGAAAATGCATATTCTTGGACATAACCCCGCCGTTTGGGCTACTGTGTGTGTTGGCTTGCAAGGTGAATTCTTTGATGGGAGAGAACCGAACCGTGAAGCTACCGCGGAAGAGTTGAAAATGCTACAATATAATGCTCAAGCTTGTGATATCCTCTTCAACGGATTGTGCCCCGAAGAATTCAACAAAATCAGCCATCTTGAAAATTCAAAGGAAATTTGGGATACTTTGATTGATATGCACGAAGGTACCGACTCCGTCAAGGAATCCAAGTTGGATGTGCTTCAAAGTCAACTTGACAAGTTCAAAATGAAGGATGGTGAAGGTGTCGTTGAAATGTACTCTAGGCTTGCTCTTATCACAAATGCGATTGCCGGCTTAGGAAGTGAAGAGATGACCGACAAATTCATCATCAAGAAGATCTTAAGAGCCTTGGATGGAAAATACGATACCGTATGCACATTGATCCAAATGATGCCAAATTACAAAGATCTCAAGCCAATGGAAGTCATTGGAAGAATTGTTGCTCATGAGATGTCACTCAAGGATAAGGAGGAGCTCCATAACAAGTCAAGTGGTGCTTACAAAGCCTCATGTGAAGCTGCCACATCATCAAGTGAGAAACAAACCTTCAATGAAGAATTGAGCCTAAGGGTGAAGAACTTCAACAAGTTCTACAAGAATAGAAGCAAAGAGAGAAGTTCCAAGTCAAGGTCCTACAATGACAAAAAATCTTCTAGTCGAGAGCGAAATTGCTACAATTGTGGAAGACCCGGACACTACTCCAATGAGTGTACGGCTCCCCACAAGAGAAGAGAAGATTCTCCCAAAAGAAGAAGTAGAAGATAAGAATCACCATCGAGGGAGAGAAGGAGTAGGGATGATCGTTATGAACGAAGACCCTCCCGGAGAAGCAAGGATTTGGAAAGGAAGGACAAGTCATCAAGGAGCTACACAAAACGAAGACATCAACCTCATGTTGGTGAATGGGCATCCGGCTCCGACTCCAACAGTCACTCTGAGAGAAGCTATCACTCTGACTCCGAATATACTCAAGATGAAGGTGTTGCCAGTCTAGCACTTGTGTCAACCAATTCCTATGACATGTTTGATTCACCAAATGAAGGAATTGGAAGATGCTTCATGGCCAAAGGTCCAAAGGTATCTGTCGGATTTCAGGTTCCGACAGACCCTTGAGGTTCGAACACTATGGTGCGCGCGGAGATTTCGCCTCCTACCTACCTGCACCCCTCCGCCTCGCTAAGGTCTAAGCTATGGAAAGACTAACACGAGGGACACGAGGTTTATACTGGTTCGGGCCACCATTGTGGTGTAATACCCTACTCTAGTGTGTGGTGTGGTGGACTGCCTCTTGGGCTGATGATGATGAACAATACAAGGGAGAACAGCCTCGCGAGGGTCTGTTCTTGGCTGGGGGGATGAACTGTTGGGAGGAGTTTAGTCACCCTTCTCTCTCTCTCTCTCTCTGATCCCTTCGATTGATCGATTCCCTCTCTAAAGAACCTACTCTCCAGAACCCCCTTTGATCTGTGGGTGGCTGGTCCTATTTATAGAGGCCCTGGTCCTCTTCCCAAATATCGAGCGGGAAGGGAGCTAACAATGGCGTGCTAATTTGAAAGGGGACAGCTAGTACCAGCTATCCTGACAAAAGTAGTCTTCGCCTGCACAAAGCTCTGGTGATGACGCCGTCTTGGGCTCCACGATGACCTCCGTCTTGCAGTCCTTCCGGTCTTGGTCTTGTTGCACCGAAATGGCAACCTTTGGCTGATGCCTCGGTACTCCGCGGCTGCGCTTGCCCCCTTTGCACCAAAGAGGAAAGGAGGACACTGCGCGGGCTGGCACCCGCCTGGCGCCCTTGGTCGTCATGGCTTGCGTCACGGGCACCTCGTGAGGTACCCCGCCTTGGTCTCTCCGCCTCCTCGTGAGCCATCCTGATGAGGCCGTGCCTGAGGAAGCTCCGCTCGTCCGCCCCGCGAGGCCTGGCCCCTCGCGAGGGTCTCGGGTCTATGTTGATGAAGATGGGCCGTGCTGGGCCCCCCTTTGAGCCACGCCGCAGGCCGCAGGTAGGCAAGTCTGGGGACCCCTGTTCCCAGAACACCGGCAGTAGCCCCCGGGCCCAAGGCACGCCCGGACTTGGCCGTGCAGGGAGGCGGAAGGGCAAGAGCGAAACGCCGCGGGCCCTAACAGGTTGCGGCCTTGGGTGCCGCGTGGCGGTTGATTGGACGTGGGTGTCTCCACTTCCCCATGGCGTCTCGGCAACTGAACGGATTGGACAAGTCCCTGCATGCAAAGTGGGTCATGATTACCTGCAATCGTGGAGGGCGGCGGTTGGAGTGCTTCCCCGGGAGAGGTGGCTGGGGCCCTGCTGCGGCAAGGACTGGGCCCGCCAACCGCTCCCTTGGCGGCTCCTCAAGCGGTGCAGGCGTCAGAAGTTCCAGCGACTCCGGCGAGCTCTTCGCGACTCCGGAGACGAGCGATGACAACTACGAGGCCCCGAGCTGGCTCCGCTCCTGGAGCAAGGCGGGCTCGTCAGGCCGCCGCCGACTCTGATCTGGATGGGGTTGGCGCCGGTGCTTGACGGCCCACCATTGATGATGGCGTCTTCTGCTGGGGCGCGCGTAGTTAGTGTCCCTTTAGGATCTGTTTCCTACGAGGAATCAAAAACACATCCCGTGGGGGCTTGTAAGGTGCCCGTGATCCTGTTTTGTTAATATAACCCTTGTCGTAGAATTGTGCGAGTTGCTCATTCCGTCTTAGCTCAGTCCTCCCTTTTGAACCTCACGAGGGCTTGGTGCTCTGCGCCGACAGGTCCCAGTCCCAAGGCGGCTTCAGCCGTCGCTGGTATGCCAGGTCGCGATGCCGTGGTCAAGGCCAGGAGGTGAGCGACCCGGAGTCCGATAAGAGCCCCTGAGTCACGATGCTCAGGAGGTCCCCTTTGGCGCCCAAGCAGCCGTCGTTTGGTGAGAAAGGAGAGCGGCGTCGCTAACATAGGATAGCATTAGGTGCGGGGATGGTGCCACGGTAGTTGGCGCTTCCGGGTGATGACTTATCTCGAGAATCAGGGGCCGCTCTCTGGTGTGTCGCCGGGTCCGTGCATCGGCAGGAGCGAGGTTGCCTGGCGAGGTCCTCGTGTGTCTCTCCCCTCTCGCCTTTGCTCCCCTTTCTGCTCTACGTCCTCGTGTCCCGGCCCTTGAGCGAGTCTCAGCCGTCGCTGGTATGCCAGGTCGCGATGCTGTGGTCAAGGCCAGAGGGTGAGGGCTGGAGAGCCAGTAGGAGCCCTGAGTCGCGATGCTCAGGCACCCCCCCCCCTTTAATGTGCAAGCGGTTCGCGCGGACGAGAGTGGAGGAGACACCGCAAGGGTCTCGCCTGACGCAGCTCCTTTAAGAGATCCTGTAGACCCATCATAGAAAAAAACGAGGGGTTGCCATGACAATTGACAGTCAGCCGTTGGTTGCTTCCGAGGGGTAGTGAGGCACGGAAGGCTTGACGAGGTGACGCTATGCAGGGCTGCTGTGGCCAGAGCTCAGCCATCCAGGTTTGCTGGCATTGCAGGGACGGACCCATGCGCAAGCGTCGTGCCATTTGGGAGCAGCTCCATTAGTTGCGTCAGCTGAGCAGGCAACTAGGTAAAACACATTAGCCGCGAAGGAGTGGATTCGTTCAAATAGATGCTGGGAAGGCGGACATCACTGGGTCAGGCCTGAGCGACTTGGGGATCATGCAGCCCGAGGGGCGCCCCCAACAAGGTAAGCTAACAACATGAAATAAAAAAGGGATACACGCCGCAGGGACGGACCCACGCGGCCTGGGAATAATGCAGACCTGGGGGGCGCTCCCAGCTGGAAATGAAACTCGAAAGATGTCACCTGATGACGTTGAGGACGAAGGAGTGTTGGTGTAGCAGACTCGGTGGGCTGCGGGAGCCGATCCTCACGAGCCCCCAGGCCCAGGGGCCTCGGGAAGCTCCGAAGGCGCTGGCGGCTCCTCGTGGACCATCTCCATCCCCACCAGGGCTGCGGAACGCCTGGCCTCTCGTGCCTCCGTGATGCCCCTCATGAGGCGCTGGTACGTGGCAGCCGCGTTCGGCAAGCCGTAAGGCATGCGAACGTAGCTGTGTGGTGGGCCTCCGCAGTGCCCCACTCACGAGGGCCAGAGGCGCTCCAGAGAGGCGACTCGGTTGAGCCCTGGTATGTCGATGCAGACGCGCAGCACACCATCCTCGCCTGGATGGGGAGCCACTGCTAGTAGGCGGCGGCCGCCTTTCATGACTCTTGACTCCTGTAGCTCTTGAATGGCCTTGCTGACGAACTCCTGAGGGTGTGGATTTCCTTGCCTTGCTCCTTCTTGAGGGAAACGTGCTTCGAAACACGCCTCCATGTGGTGCCCAAGCGCCTCCCTCATGACCCTATCTAGGTCGGTGGCCCTCCAGGGGAGAGCCCCCGAGCCCTGCCTAAGGAGGGCGCCAGGCGCGCTTTCCTATGCGATGGAAGGAGGTTCCCCCTGGGCAGGCGCGGGCCCAGAGGGGCCTGCCTCCTGAGTGGTCGGGCCGGACGATGTCTTCTTCTTCTTAGGGGCGGTCTCGGGAGGCCTCCTACTTCCGCGATCCGGGTCTTCCAGTGACGCGGCCTGAAAGGCTCGTTCCAGGGAACACACCGCGTCCTTCTCTTCACAGGGCACCATGATGACTCCGCCGCTTCCTGGCATCTTGAGGACGTTGTAGCCGTTGTGAGTTACGGCCATAAACTTGGCCAGCGCTGGGTACCCAAGGATGGCGTTGTACGGCAGGCGAATGTGAGCGACGTCGAAGTCGATGAGCTCGGTGCGGTAGTTGTCGCGTGCCCCGAAGGTGACAGGGAGGCGGACCTGCCCAATCGGGACCGTGGAGCCGTCGGTGATACCGGAGAAAGGCTTGGTTGGCTGAAGCTGGCTGCAGGGCACTTGGAGATTGTTGAATGTTTCCATGGACAGGACTTTGAGCCCTGCCCCGCCATAGATGAGGGTCTTGGTGACCACCACGTTGCTGACGATTGGGGGACAGAGCATCGGGAGGACTCCGGCTGTAGCCGCACACTTCAGCTGATCTGCTGAGCTGAACGTCATGGCGCATGCTGACCACCTGAGAGGGTGCGTGGCTCCGAGCCTAGGGAGGACTGCGTTCACTTTGCGGGCGAACTGCTTGAAGATGCGCTGAGAGGCTGGGGCTTGTGCCCTGCCTAGGATGCAGGCGATCGCGCGCGGCTCCTAGAAGCCCCCAGCCCCCTCGTCCTTGTGGCGGTCCTCGTTTCTCCTTGGCTGTGGCGGCAGCGGTGGGAGGCCTGCGTTGCCTTGCGGGCGATCCTCGCGAGGTGGGTCTTGCCAGCGATCCTCGCGAGGCTGATTGCGCCACCCTTGGTGCGGGCCACGGTCTTTCCAGCGTCCTGCATTCCTTCCTCCTCCTCGACCGTAGCCCCGGTAACCGTGGTCAGGGCGACGGCCGATCCTTCCTTCTCGCACGGCTCGGAGCTCTTGACATTCGTTGGTGTTGTGGGTGCGGAGGTCGTGGTACACACAGTACCGGCTGCCCTTGGAAGGTTCGGGCTGATCTCTTCCCCGCTTGGTGTCTGGTTCTGCCGCGAGCACGGCAGCCCCCTTGCGCTTCACATCCTTGGCCTTGGGCTTCTTCTCTTCTGGGTCTGCGGCAGGCAGCTCGAGGAGGGAGCGACACCCTTCCTCGGCCCTGGCACACTTGGTTGCCAGGTTGAACAGCTCCAAGGAAGTGCACAGGTCTTCATGCATCGCCAGCTCCTCCTTCATCTTGACGTCGCGCATGCCGTCGGAGAAGGCTGAGATGATGGCCTCCTCAGTCACCTTGGGAATCTTGAGGCGTGCGTTGTTGAAGCGCTGGATGTACTTCTGCAGGGTCTCCCCAGGCTGTTGCTTGATGCGGCGCATGTCGCTCATGGCGGGTGGCCGGTCGCAAGTGCCTTGGAAGTTGGCGATGAAGAGGGTGCGCATCTCGTCCTAGGAGGAGGTTGTGCCTGGAGCCAGGTTCAGGAGCCAGGTGCGGGCCCCGTCCTTGAGCGCCATGCGGAACCAGTTCGCCATGACCTTGTCGTCTCCGTTGGCAGCTTCGATGCCCAGCTCATAGAGCTGGAGGAACTCCGCAGGGTCAACCGTGCCGTCGTAGCGAGGAGGCAGGTCTGGCTTGAACTTGCCGGGCCACGCGACGCTGCGTAGCTCGGCGGTGAAGGCGCGGCAGCCTGCTGTGGCCACAGGAGGCCTTGGTTGACGGGGAGCTTGGTCTTGCATGACCCTACGTGCTGTAGCTGGGAGCAGCGCGGGGTCTTGACGCGCGGGAGCAGGAGCATGGTCGCGACGTGATGGAGCAAGGAGCGCGTGGGCAGCTTCTTGCGGGCGAGGGACTTCTTTGACAGCTCTGCTCTTGCCGCGCTGGCACCTGACGGAGCGGGTTCCGCCCAGGGGCCATGCGCCTTGGAGCCATGGCGCCTTCCTGAGGAGGAGGCAGACGGGGCGCCGCCGGAGCTTCATCGCCCGCGCGGGGCGGGGTGCGGTGCAGCGGAACGGACGACGCAGGAGAGCCCCCTGCGGCGCGGACGAGCTCGGTGACGCGGTTGAGCCATTCTTCGTAGACGTCGTCGACGGGGCGGTAGCGCAGGAGCTCGTTTGCCGCGATGAGTGCAGCCCGAGCCTCCATGGGCACGCGGAGCGCGCGGGACGAAGAACCAGCTGGGGTGAGCGAGGGAGTTGCGGTGCGGCCGTCTTGCCGCACGGACGGATGTTGAGACGATGCTTGCTGCTCGTCCCCTGCCGGGCTGGTGGCAGCGTTGACGGCAGGTGACCGGGAACGGCGAGGACGCCCACCGACAGGGGCCGTCTGGGCGACGCGGGAAGCGAGAGCGGCCCGGCGCTCGGCGCGGGCCCGACGAGCGCCAGACATGGGCGTGATGGTCGGAGGAGAATGGGGTGGTGGAAGATGAATCCCGGCGCACCCCTACCTGGCGCCCCAAATGTCGGATTTCGGGTTCCGGCAGACCGTTGAGGTTCGAACACTGGAGTGCGCGCGGAGATTTCGCCTCCTACCTACCTGCACCCCTCCGCCTCGCTAAGGTCTAAGCTATGGAAAGAATAACACGAGGGACACGAGGTTTATACTGGTTCGGGCCACCGTTGTGGTGTAATACCCTACTCCAATGTGTGGTGTGGTGTATTGCCTCTTGGGCTGATGATGATGAACAATACAAGGGAGAACAGCCTCGCGAGGGTCTGTTCTTGGCTGGGGGGATGAACTGTTGGGAGGAGTTCAGTCACCCTTCTCTCTCTCTCTCTCTGATCCCTTCGATTGATCGATCGATCGATTCCCTCTCTAAAGAACCTCCTCTCCAGAACCCCCTTTGATCTGTGGGTGGCTGGTCCTATTTATAGAGGCCCTGGTCCTCTTCCCAAATATCGAGCGGGAAGGGAGCCAACAATGGCGGGCTAATTTGAAAGGGGACAGCTAGTACCAACTATCCTGACAAAAGTAGTCTTCGCCTGCACAAAGCTCTGGTGATGATGCCGTCTTGGGCTCCACGATGACCTCCATCTTGCAGTCCTTCCGGTCCTGGTCTTGTTGCACCGAAATGGCAACCTTTGGCTGATGCCTCGGTACTCCGCGGCTGCGCTTGCCCCCTTTGCACCAAAGAGGAAAGGAGGACACTGCGCGGGCTGGCACCCGCCTGGCGCCCTTGGTCGTCATGGCTTGCGTCACGGGCACCTCGTGAGGTACCCCGCCTTGGTCTCTCCGCCTCCTCGTGAGCCAGCCTGATGAGGCCGTGCCTGAGGAAGCTCCGCATTGTCCGCCCTGCGAGGCCTGGCCCCTCGCGAGGGTCTTGGGTCTGTGTTGATGAAGATGGGCCGTGCTGGGCCACCCTTTGAGCCACGCCGCAGGCCGCAGGCAGGCAAGTCTGGGGACCCCCGCTCCAAAGGATAGCTCCGAATGATCTACATCAACTTAGAGCATCCACATCTTCAACACCTACATGAAGTCATCATCGACAAAACCCAAGTTTTGTTCATCCCTCTTAGGGGGGATCTCACATCTAGGCGGAGCTTTGCTCTAACAATTGAGTTAAAGCAACTCTAATGGTGTGAACAGAACAACGCTTTATGTAAAAGTGGTAACCCCACTTGTGCTTAAACGATGAGTATGACCTATGATCAAATGTTCTCATTTGACTCCTAAGTCAATATACTCATATATAGATGACCTAGTCATCGCCAATTGCTTGATAGATGCTAGAATTGTTTGTTCATGCTTTGCCACATATTTCATTTGACATTTTATTGTGTGAGCATGTTGGTTGCATAATTTACTCATTCGAGGACATCCAGTTGTTGTTTTGATTGGTTGGTTTCTTTTTCTCTTGCCAAGTGGATGGACAAGAATGCCTAAGAACCTTCTCTAGCTATCTATGCTTTTCTCATCTCAAACTCTATTCATGCTGCATCACAATGTTTGATCAAGTCAAATTCAAACCACTCTGTGTGAGGAGCACTCGGAGTCCCCAGTTCGTCATAGACTTAAACTTCCAAAACTTCTTTGTGTATTTTGTTCTAACCGATTCTTCCATTTCGGTCATACCGAGATCACTAAGTCGATCTAGGTTTTCAATCTCGGTGCAACCGATTTGAACTTTTCGGTCACACCGAGTTTTAGTAACTGCTTGGAGTTATAAATCTCGGTGCCACCGAGTTGTTCCACTCGGTCACACCGACAGGGTCAGGCTATATATATCCACGGGTCAAATTTTGGAAATCTTTTCAAACCTCCTCACCCGCGCTTAGCTTGCTCTGCCTCCCTCGGTCTCCGAATCCTCCTCCTCGTCGCCAGCCGCCTCCTGTCGCTGGTCTCCGCCGCCGCCAACGGGATCGTATCTGCCGTTGCCGCTGTAGCAAGTTCATCGCCGAACTAGGGTATGGACTTGAACTTTGTGCTGTTCTAACTCCGATTCCCCAGCACATTGCTTTGCCATGTATCTTGCCACGATTGAGATCAATCTATCCATCAAAAACACTCTGTAGTTTAGTCGTGAATTGAAAATTTAGGGTTAGGTTTGCGCTGAAACCATCTAGGACCGACCGAGTTGATGAAATCGGTTCCACCGATTTGGCTTAGGCCATTGCACATGTAATTCTCGGTCTGACCGAGAATTGCAAATCGGTGTGACCGAGTTCAGCACTTTGTGAAACCCTAGCAATCTCAGTGCCACCAAACTGTGACTCAGTCTGACCGAGTTCACTAGTTTATGTTTGAAAAGCTGCTTCGGTATCACCGAGTTTGCAAATCGGTAGATCCAAAATGCTTTCTGTGGAAAACTAAAACTAAGTTTTTAACTCATTCTTTTGCAAAAACCTCTGTACTTTGTGATGCTCATCCACTCTACCTCGTCTATAATCTATTCACAGGGTCCGCTGTCAGTGTTTGCATCATGTCAGATCAGAGTGACAGTCATAACAAGTCTAAGGAACAGGTTCGCTTGAGTGAGGGCACTAGTCCCTCTAGCATCTCAGATGATGGAAGCAGGAGCACACCCAGCAATCTACCAAAGGCTGCCACAAGGGCCAGCAAGAAAAGAACCTCAGAGTCAGAGGATGAGGACTATGTGGCTGAGGAAGAAGAAGCCACCTCAAAAAGGAAAGTCCTGAAAAAGGAATATGGCACAGCTACTGCCACCAAGCCAGGGATGAAGCAAAAGGTTCCTGCCAAGAGAGCTCCAATGTCTAAAGCTAGAACATCTACTCAAGAGACTTTGGGATCTGCACCCAAAGAGCAGGTTGTGGCAGAAAAGAAAAGGAAGGAAAGGGTCAAGAAGACCACTGCCAGAGTGCTTGGGAGATCTTCAATCATGAAAGACTCTGAAGAAGAGGAAGAGGAAGAGGATGCAGCACCAGCACCCAAGGCTCAAAAGCTAATGGGAGATGCCATAAGATCAGGGGCTGCTCCATCTAAGCCCAAAGGAACTTCTAAGCCAGCTGCTCCAAAACCCAAAACTGCACCCAAGAGGAGCACTAGGAACATCCCAGCAACAGAGAAGAACAAGGACGCAATGCCTGAAGCTGCAATGGAAGAAGAAGATGATTCTGTTGTCTTGAGGAAATTGAAGCTAAAAATTCCAGATCATAATGATGCTCATCTAGTTGCAGAGAACATGAAAGTCAGGAAGGACTCTGGTCTAAGGCTATGGAGAGAGTCTGATCCATATGCCACCAGGAGAAGGACTGTTGTGGACTACAGGTTCCATACAAAGGAACAACAGGACTTCTATGAGACCATCTTGCTTGACAAGAAGCCCATAGTGTGTGACATGAGATGGGTCGACTGGACATTCATTAAGGAAAATGAGGATCACTTCCCTGGTGTATATGACAGCTTCAAGGTTTGTGGAGTTGATGAGTTTGTGGCTCAGAAGCTCACAAAATGGAATGATGAGCTCATCATGCAGTTCTACTCCATAGCTCACTTCTACCCAGATGGAAGGATTGTCTGGATGTCTGAAGGCACTAGGTACCAGTCAACGGTTGCTGAATGGGCGAAATTGATCAATGCTCCAAAAGAGAGTGAAGATGACTTGGATGTCTATGCCAGGAAGAAGAAGGATCACAACACCATGGCACACATCTACAAGGAGATCCTAGATGCTGCTCTTGAGACACACAAGTTTAGTTCTGTACATTACCTTATGTCAGGCTTGCCAACTATCAACTGGATCCTCATGCACACTCTCTTGCCAAAGTCAGGAGATCACAAGATGATCAGAGGCCATGAAATTAACTTGCTTCACATCTTTGATGTCCCACAGAAGTTCAAAGTCATGAGCCTAATAGTGGAAACCATAAAGTGGACAACTGCAGATCAGAAGAGGAGTTGTGGGTATGCCCCACAGATCCAGGAGCTGATTAACTCCAAGATGGGCACTAGAACATATCTGCTAGACAAGGAGCACCTGCCCATCAACCCAGAATTTGAGGACAACACTGTGGTGATGGATGAAAATGAACCATCTTCTGTGCACGCACAAGCCAAGAAGGAGAAGGAAAAGGCTGAAAAGGCTGCAAGGATGCCAACTACTGAAGAAGCATCTCAGTATCTTCTGAAGAGCAAGCAAGGTCAGCTTGGCTACTTGATTTCCTCCACTCTGAGGATTGAGAAGGGACTGGCCACCCTGACTCAAAACCAGGAGAGCTTGGAGAGGATCGTGGAGCAGAAGTTCTATGACTTAGATGTGAAGGTCACTGAGATCCAGTCAGTCATTGAGAAACTTCAGGATGAAGTGCAGGAGAAGAAGGGCAAGAAGACAACCACTGATGCTTTTGCTAGAGTGCCTAAAGGTCAGAGGCCTGCTGCAGTGGCTATTCCAGACACTAGAGCTACTTCATCTGCACCAGCTACAACTTCAGTGCCACCGGCTCCAGCACCTACTCCACCAGCTCCATCTACATCGACTGATGCCTTCGCCCTTGGAGTTCTGACTACACCACCACCTGAAGACCAAGCCTGAGTGTCGATTTAGCACTATGCATTTTTTATGAACTTTTTGGTAACTTGTTGCCAAAGGGGGAGAAAATGTATATATCATAGGCTTCGAGAGAGAGCGTTGCTTTTTATTCTCTCTTTTTGTTTGGTGGTTAAAGTTCGTTTATTTGCTTGGTTTAGATACTTTATACTTTGTGCTTGCTTGGATGATCATGTGTTTGATCATATGCTACCTTAATGCTTGTTGGATGACATTATAATTTTTATATTCCATATGATCATTCACTTTGCTTAGTGATGAGTGCATGTATTTTAATTATTATAATTTTGAGCGCTCCACCAAGATGTATGTGACATGGAAGAGTAACCCATGATCCTAACTCTTTGTGCATTTGCAGTCAAAAGAAAATCTTAAACTATGCACAAATTTAGGGGGAGCTCTTGCTTTTCACATACTTCTCAAAGCGACAATGTTTTCACTCTTGATATCATTTGTCGAAGCTTTGATCTATATGTTGTCATCAATTACCAAAAAGGGGGAGATTGAAAGTGCAACTATCCCTAGGTGGTTTTGGTAATTCCTAACAACATATAGCTTATTGAGCTAATGCTATTTCAAGATTAATATCTCATGAAAGCTCAATGATTGGCATAACATGGATGAGAAAAGTGGACCCCTCAAAATGCTAAGGACAAAGGATTGGCTCAAGCTCAAAGCTCAAGACTCTACATTTTCTATTTGAGTGATCCAAGATGACATTGAGTCTATAGGAAAAGCCAATACTATCAAGGAGGGATGAGATGTTGCTTAATGAGGTTCTTGCTCAAAATACTTAGTGATATGCTCCAAAACCCTCAACTACTTTCTCACATCCACATATGACCTAAACCAAAAGTCAAACTCGGCCCCACCAATTCTTTCTATCCGGCGCCACCGAGTTTCAAATGTCATAGCCACTGCCACAAACCCTATGAAAATCTGTCTCACCGATAGGGATCTCGGTCTCACCGAGATGGGGTTGTAATCTCTCTGTTTCCCTTCGTAACATTTCGGTCTCACTGAGATGAGCAATCGGTCCCATCGAGATTGCAATGTAAACTCTTTGTTTTCCCTTCGTAACGTTTCGGTCTCACCGAAATGAGCGATCGGTCCCACCGAGTTTACCTGACCAACTCTCTAGTTAGCTTATTAACAAAATCGGTCTCACCGAGTTTGTGTAATCGGTCTCACCGAGATTACATTATCCCTAACCCTAGTCATATCGGTCCTACTGAGTTGCATGTCGGCCACACCGAAAACCCTAACGGTCACTAGCTTTGTTGAATCGGTCCGACCGAGTTTAATCATTCGGTCCCATCGAGTTTGGAAATTTATGTGTAACCGTTAGATTTTGTGTGGAGGCTATATATACCCCTCCACCTCCTCTTCATTCGTGGAGAGAGCCATCAGAACAAACCTACACTTCCAACCTATATTTTCTGAGAGAGAACCACCTAGGCTTGTGTTGAGACCAATACATTCCATTCCTACCTGTCACATCCCTAGTCTGGTATGACTTAGACTAGCTAGCCATTTGTGCATCATATTTAAATTTCATTTAAATTTGAAATGAGGATTGGTGGAACCCTCAGAATCATTTTTGAAAATGACCCAAATAAAAATTTCTCCAAAAGGGTCCAAGAAAATGCTCATGTTGCTCCCTGAAAATATTGGACAGAGATAAAAATCAAACCAATATTTTTAAGAGCTCATAGGTATTTATTTTGGGCATTTGGAATTAATGCATAAATATTTGCATTGGAAATATATTAGTTATATATATTAATATATGTCCAAAAATTATGCCACCTGTTGGGGAGCTCTGGAATAATATATCTAGCTCCTGCAAAAATTGGCATAAGGTAATAAAATGATTTAATATTTTATTTAAATCAAAACAAATGTCAGAAATTAGAAAACAAAAAAAATAAAAGAAGGAGAAGCTTACCTGGGGCTCCCCCCTGTGCAGCCCAGCAGCAGGCCGGCCCAGCCAGCAGGCGGCCCAGCCCGCCCCCTCCTCTGTCGTCTTCGTCCTCGACAGAGGGAGGGGAGCGTGCCCGGCGCGCGCGCGCCACCGTGCCACGCCACCTCCCTCCCTGCCTACCTGTCCTCCCCTCGTCGCGCTGGATAGACCGGACGACGCCACGCGACGCCCCGCACCTCTCTCCCACTCTCTCATTCCTCCCCCTCCCCTGGTTCTCTCTCTCCCGACCGCACGAACGCGCCCGTCGCCACCGCTCGCCGTAGTCGTAGCCACCGCGCCCCTCGAGAGCTTCTGAGCAGTCCACGAGCTCCGCCACGTCGCCGGCTACCTCCTCGTCGAGCCACGCACCTCCGGACGGCCTCCATCGCCGCCATCGCCATTGTCTTCCTCCTCGGGCTCCGCCGTCCGCCGCCGTCGATTCGCCGTCACCAGGTCTCCCCCGACCCCGCTGTGCTGCTCTGCGTGATCGCCGTGAGCATCTCCCTGTTTCCCCTCTCTTCTCCCCCTTGTTTCCGTTTCGCAGCCGTCGGTACCACCACGGCCGAAGCCTCTCGCCGCCGTCCATGTCGCCGCCGCCGACTCGGCCCGCCTCCGCCCAAACCGAGCCTTCCATCGCGCTCCCAGTGCCACGAGGGTGCCGCCGAGCCCCTCAGGTGGCCTCCCCGTGCCCCGCAGCCCGTTCCCGCTCGAAGCCGAGCTCCGGCCGCCGCCGCGAGCTTTGCTCCGGCGAGCTCCGGCCTTCCCCGCTCCTCCCACCTGTCCCACCAGATGCGCGAGAGCCCGGGCTACGCCCCGGTGCTCTCCGACGCCGCCCCCGTGGCCTGTTTCGCGGACGCCGCCGCGTCCAGAGGTCGCCGCCGACGACCTCGCCGGCCTGACGAGTGGGCCCCGTCGGCAGGTGATTAGCTTAGTGCTAATCACTGTTAATTAACCCCCTGAGGCTGACATGTGGGCCCCGGAGCCCCCTAACCTTTTAATTAAGTTAATTTAACCCCTGTTTAACCCCCTGTCACTGACGTGTGGACCCCACACGTCAGGTTTGACCCGGACCAGCCGAGTTGACCGCTGACGTCGTGCTGACGTCATGCTGGCGCAATAATATGATTTCTGGAATTAAATTTAATCAGAAAATTCCAGAAATTGTTTTAAACTTCAAAAATTCATATCAATTCAACCGTAGCTCAGATTGAAATGATTTATATATGAAAAATTATCAGAAAAATGCAATCTTTCCATCTGTACTAGTTTCATGCATGACAAACCAACTTATACATGCTGAATATGAGAAAACACATTATGGCACATTAAGAGACTTAATTTTGGAGTTGCATTTGAACCTTTTGTTCAAATGGACTTCATTCAAATTGAATACTAGTTGCATTAGCTCAAACAGCATCACATCTACATGCCATGTTCATGCATCATATTGTTGCATATGATTGTGTATTGATTGCCGGCACCGTTCCTTCTCGATAGGTCCTGCTCCGGAGACGTTCCAGAGTACCTGTCTGTGAAGCAGTGCCTCCCTTGTTGATTTACCAGGCAAGCAAACCCCCTTGTTCATCTCGATAAAACCCTACTCTCTCGCTCCTGCTCTCAATTATTGCATTAGGACAACAACGATTCGTCTGCTACTTTGTGCTGCGGTAGTTGAACCCATTCCTCTGCATGACCTGTCATTGCCACAGTAAATAGTTGAAACCCACTAGCATGTGTAGGAGTTGATTGAAGCCATTGTTGTGTTCCTACCATGCTATGCCTGCTATTGCTTAGAGTTGTGTCAGGTCTGATTCATTGTGAATGAATTGGAGTGTTACAATATGTTCTAATGCCGAGAGTTAAGTGTGTGAACACGATTTGGTAAAGGTAGTGGTGAGAGGCCATGTAGGAGTACATGGTGGGTTGTCTCACTGGAACCGTCCTTAAGCACCGAGTTCTATGTATGTTGTCCAATGACTCGATACTACCACACATTGGGCTCCGGGCGCTCCAAGCCCTCTCGACTTATTAACCGACCTGATCTCTGTCCAGGAATCGCAACTAGTTTCTGGTGTTTGTAGGTAGTGCTATTTTTCTACCAAGTGGCACCCGGCAGGGTGGGCTTGGGACAGACTAGGCACACGTGGCCTGGTGTACCGAGTGGCACCCGGATGGTGGGCTCGGGAACCCTGTACACATCGTTTGGGGCCGTAAGCGACACCCCGGCCGGATCTCCTTGCGGATGGAACCCGAATAGGCGATAAACCTGGATTAGAGTCTTGTGTGGTTAGTCAGGTCGTGGCCGACACCCTCGCCAGGCTTCCGATTGAAGGTTGCCGAGATACATGACGTGTAGCGGTAAGTGGCGAGAGCGTGTGTGAAGAAGTACACCCCTGCAGGGTTAACATGATCTATTCGAATAGCCGGGTCCGCGGTTATGGACTTCTTGGATGCTTACATGGTACATAGACAACTTGAAGTGGATACTATAAAATGCTCAAGACAAGTGTGAGTGCTATGGATGGCCTTCTCGTAGGGAGACGGGGATGAATCCATAGTAGTGTATTGTATGGTGATTAGTGGACTCGTGTACGTTGTTTCACCTCCAGAGTTTCTGGTAGTCGTAGAACAGGATAGCCACAGAGTCAAAGCTGGCTTGCTGCAACTAAACCCCACGTTACCCTCTTGATACAAATGCATGTATGATAGGATCGGATGTAAGTCTTGCTGAGTACCTTTGTACTCATGTTGCTTTATTTATGTTTTTTTGCAGCGGAGACTTCGGTCTTACTAGTGTTCTCGTGGACTTCGACTAGTAGCTAGTACCTCAGCTACGATCTTGATCGGAGGTTGTAGATAGTCAGGCTCTTCAGCCTTTTTCATTTATAGATGTCTGTACTCAGACATGTAATGCTTCCGCTTGTTGCTTGATTGCTCTGACTGTTGGGTCATGTGACCCCTGTTTGTAATAATGCTATGATGGCTCTTCTGAGCCTTTATCTATTTGAGTTGTTGAGTTATGCTGTGATGCCATGTTGTACAGCACATACTTGCATGTTATGCGTACGTGTAATGTGTATTGCTATGTGTGGGATCTGACTATCTAGTTGTTTATCCTTAGTAGACTCTCTTACCGGGAAATGTCTCCTAGTGCTTCCACTGAGCCCTGGTAGCTTGCTACTGCTCCGGAACACTTAGGTTGGCCGGCATGTGTCCTTCCTCGATCCTGTGTCTATCCCTTCGGGGAAATGTCACGCGATGAATACCGGAGTCCTGCTAGCCCGCTACAGCCCGGTTCACCGGAGTCCTGTTAGCCCAGTGCTACAGCCTGGATTCACTCGCTGATGACCGACACGTTCGATGCTGGGTCATGGATGCCTGTCCCTGTAAGTTAGTGCCACTTTGGGTTTACGACTAGCCATGTCAGCCCGGGCTCTTTATCATATGGATGCTAGCGACACCATCATATACGTGTGCCAAAAGGCGCAAACGGTCCCGGGCAAAGGTAAGGCGACACCGTGGGAATACCGTGCGTGAGGCCGCAAAGTGATATGAGGTGTTACATGCTAGATCGATGTGGCATTGAGTCGGGGTCCCGACAGCGCTGGTATCAGAGCCTGACTGCCTGTAGGTTTACCAAGCCATACTGGTCGAAGTTGAGTCTAGAAATTCTTTAGTTATGTAAGGGAATTGATTGTGGGAAGGAACGTAAGGCTCTTTTACTCCTTTACCTCATGGCCTTCTGATCTGAGTCATCCTATCTTTCCTACGGGGTTAAGGAACTAGGCTTCTCTTCCGTCTATCAGGATCACGTGTTACTACTCCGTAGTTCCATAGGACTGGTTGATCAGAGTCATACCCTAGTTTTGAGTATTTCTGGTGTAGTCTGTTTAGTATGATCTCAGAACCTTGAGTAATGCTGATGAGTATGTTATTGCCCCATTTTAGTAGGATGTCTCATTCTGAGCATTTTACTGCCGTTATGCTGCCGGAATTTTCCTTAGGAGTTCGAGTGATACTAATCCCTTGTCCTACATTCTACAGTCCATAGTTGATGCTGATTCCGTCTCTGGGTTCGTTTCACCAGGATGTCATCAAGTTCTGTTGTTCGTAGCCAGAACCACGGAGATGGTAGGGAGGAGGATGCTCCCGACCAGCCTTCGTTGACAGAGTTCCTGCTAGAGATGGAGAGGAACAAGCGTGAGTCTAACCGTTTGTTGGCACGTATCGAGGAGAACACCGCACATCAGTTCAAAGGGTCTGCTACCATTCATGATTTCATTCGCTTGCACCCACCTACTTTTCATCATTCCATCGAGCCACTCGATGCAGATGATTGGCTCCGTAGAATCACTCATAAGCTGCTTTCCGCGAGCGTAGCTGAAGATGATAAGGTCACCTATGCTGCATACCACCTGGAAGGTCCTGCTAGTCTTTGGTGGCAGAACTATGAGACTTTGTTTCCAGCTGGCCAGATTCCTACTTGGAAGGATTTCATTGAGGCTTTTCGCGAGCATCACATTCCCCAGGCCCTCCTTGATCGCAAGAGAGAAGAGTTCTGTAGCCTCACCCAGAGTAAGATGGCTGTTGATGCTTATAGCAGAGAGTTCGAGAACCTCACCCGTTATGCCACAGAAGAAGTGTCCACGGACGCCAAGAAGCAGGCTAGGTTCCGGAAGGGTCTCAACCCCAAGTTGCGTCGTGATCTCCACCTGCATCATTGTGACACATTCCAAGCTCTTGTGAACAAAGCCATTAATGCAGAGACAGCTCAGGTCACTTACGAGGAGTCTCGTAAGCACACCCGTGATTTGGGATCCTCCTCTGGCTCTAGTTCCCAGAAGCGCCGGATTTGGGTTCCAAACTCCGCTCTTCCTTCCGGATATACACCGAGGCCATCCCCTGTGGTACCTTTCCCAGCTCAGTCATATGTTCCACCCAGGCCTACTGGTAGACCGCTTGTCAGTGCGGGTCCACGTCCAACCTCAGGGACTTGCTTCACATGCGGGAAGCCAGGACACTATGCACGTGACTGCCCTCAAACTAGTTATGCTCCACCCAAGGCCGAGAAGACTGTTGGCTGTGTTAAGCCATCACGCAAGATGAACAGTGTTAAGTCAGCCCCCACTGAATGTGGACGTGTGCATCACGTCTCAGCTAAAGACGCTCATGATGATCCAGATGTCGTTCTTGGTACACTCCTTGTCAATTGTCACCCAGCATCAGTTCTATTCGATACTGGAGCATCTCACTCCTTCATTTCTGAAGGCTATGCTCATTTGCACGACATGTCATTTTGTGATATGCCAACTCCGCTTGAAATCCAAACCCCAGGGTCTAGATGGCAGACCACCAGAATCAGCCATGGTAACGAAATCCTTGTTGATAGACTTGTATTCCTTGCATCACTTGTAGCCCTCAAGTCCTCAGATATTAACATCATCTTGGGTATGGACTGGATGACAGCTCATCATGCCAAGATTGATTGTTACTCAAGATCTGTTCAGCTTACACACCCATCTGGCAAGATAGTCACCGTCTCCACTAGAGTTGCAAAGCGTCAGCTCTATTCTCTTAATGTCAGCCCCCTTCCAGACCTTGAAGATATCCCGGTAGTCCGTGACTTTCCGGATGTCTTTCCAGAGGAACTGCCAGGTGTTCCACCTGACAGAGATGTAGAGTTCATCATAGATCTTATCCCAGGAACAGCTCCAATCTCCCGGAGACCTTACAAGATGGCACCCTTAGAACTAGCCGAGCATAAGAAACAACTCGATGAGTCCTTGCAAAAGGGTTTCATCCGTCCTAGTTCTTCTCCTTGGGCTTGCCCCGTCCTCTTTGTTAAGAAGAAAGATGGTACGGACCGGATGGTTGTAGATTATCGTCCCGTTAATTTGGTCACGATAAAGAACAAGTATCCGCTCCCCAGGATCAACGACCTGTATGATCAGCTCGCTGGATCCTCAGTCTTCTCCAAGATGGATTTAAGGTTAGGATACCACCAAATTAAGATCAGAAACGGGGACATTCCCAAGACAGCTTTTGTCACTCGTTATGGTCAGTATGAGTACACCGTCATGTCCTTTGGCCTAACCAACGCCCCAGCCACATTCTCCCGCTTGATGAACTCGATCTTCATGGAGTACTTAGATAAGTTCGTCGTGGTTTACCTCGATGATATTCTTATTTACTCGAAGAACAAGGAAGAGCATGCCGAACATCTTAGACTTGTTTTAGAAAAACTCAGAGAGCACCACCTTTATGCCAAGTTCTCCAAGTGTGAATTTTGGTTGCCAGAAGTGACCTACTTAGGCCACGTAATCTCTGGTAAGGGCATTGCTGTCAATCCCGAGAGAGTTCAAGCCGTTCTCGATTGGACCCCACCTGAGACCGTTAAACAAGTTAGGAGTTTCCTTGGTCTAGCCAGCTATTGTCGCCGCTTTGTTGAAAACTTCTCCAAAGTAGCCAAACCCCTCACGGAACTTCTCAAGAAAGATAAAAAGTTCGAGTGGTCCCCACAGTGTGAGTACAGTTTTCAGGAACTGAAAAGGCGCCTGACTTCTGCTCCCATACTTGTGCCACCGGATTTCACAAAGGACTTTGTTATCTATTGTGACGCCTCACGACAGGGACTAGGTTGCATTCTTATGCAGGATCGTCATGTGATTGCTTATGCATCTCGACAGTTGCATCCACATGAGGAGAATTATCCTACACATGATCTAGAGCTTGCAGCCGTAGTCTATGCACTCAAGACCTGGCGACATTACCTTCTTGGTAAACATTGCGAGATCTAGACCGATCACCAGAGTCTCAAGTATATCTTCACCCAACCAGATTTGAACCTTAGGCAAAGACGTTGGTTGGAGTTAATCACAGATTATGATCTAGGGATTACCTACACCCCAGGCAAAGCCAATGTCATGGCTGATGCGCTAAGCCGTAAATCCTATTGCAACAATCTCATGTTGCAGCAAGGCCAACCACTTCTCCATGAGGAATTCTGTAAGCTTAATCTTCACATAGCTTCTCGCGGATTTCTCTCTACCTTGGTGGCGAAACCTGATTGAGGATCGGATTATCGCTGCTCAAAAGCAAGACACAGGAATTTCTCGGATCAAGAGGAACATTAAGAAGGGAGTTGGTGGATGTTTCTCTATGGATGATCGTGGTGTTGTTTTCTTTGAGAATCGCTTGGTGGTTCCCAAGAATCAACATCTGCGACAATTGATTCTTAAGGAGGCGCATGAATCTCCTCTCACGATTCATCCCGGTAGTACTAAGATGTATCAGGACCTACGCCAGAGGTTCTGGTGGACTAGGATGAAGAGAGAAATCGCAGAGTTCATTGCTAAATGTGACGTTTGTCGTCGCGTTAAGGCAGAGCATCAGAGACCTGCTGGCACCCTTCAGCCTTTAGCTATTCCTGAATGGAAATGGGATAAAGTTAGTATGGACTTCATCACCGGCTTTCCCAGGACCAAGAGAGGGAATAACGCTATCCTCGTAGTCGTTGATCGTCTTTCCAAAGTGGCTCACTTCCTTCCTGTTCGAGAAAATATCACTGCTAGTCAGCTTGCTGACTTATATATTTCTCGAATAGTGTCACTTCATGGTGTTCCACTAGGGATCAATTCAGACCGTGGCAGTCTTTTCACTTCTCATTTCTGGGAGAGTTTCCAAACTGCCATGGGAACCCATCTTTCCTTCAGTACCGCTTTCCACCCTCAGTCGAGTGGTCAGGTGGAACGGGTCAATCAAATTCTCGAAGACATGCTCAGAGCTTGCGTTATCTCATTCGGTATGGATTGGGAGAAATGTCTTCCTTTCGCCGAGTTTGCTTATAACAATAGCTACCAATCCAGCCTCAAGAAAGCTCCTTTTGAGGTTCTCTATGGACGAAGATGTCGAACACCTTTGAACTGGTCAGAAACCGGTGAAAGACAATTCTTTGGACCGGACATGATCCAGGAGGCAGAAGAGCAAGTTCGCATCATTCGTGAGAATTTGAAAACAGCCCAGTCTCGTCAGAAGAGCCAGTACGATCGTCATCATAGGGATATGACTTATGAAATTGGCGACCAAGCTTACCTTCGGGTTACTCCTTTGAAGGGTACCCATCGTTTCGGTATCAAGGGCAAGTTGGCTCCTCGTTACATTGGTCCTTTTCGTATTCTCGCTAAACGAGGAGAGGTTGCCTACCAATTGGAACTACCCCCACATCTTCCTCGAATTCATGATGTCTTCCACGTATCTCAACTCAGGCGTTGCTTCTCGGATCCCATCCGCGAAGTGGACCATGAAACGCTTGATCTCCAAGATAACCTCACATACCGAGAGTACCCGGTTCGCATTCTTGATCAAGCAGAGCGTATCACTCGACATCAGAACATCAAGTTTCTCAAAGTTCAGTGGTCTCATCATTCCGAGAGAGAAGCTACTTGGGAGCGAGAAGATTGTCTTCGACTGGAGTACCCCGCTTTCTTTCCGTCAACCCTTGAATCTCGGGACGAGATTTTTTCAAGAGGGGGCGAGTTGTCACATCCCTAGTCTGGTATGACTTAGACTAGCTAGCCATTTGTGCATCATATTTAAATTTCATTTAAATTTGAAATGAGGATTGGTGGAACCCTCAGAATCATTTTTAAAAATGACCCAAATAAAAATTTCTCCAAAAGGGTCCAAGAAAATGCTCATGTTGCTCCCTGAAAATATTAGACAGAGATAAAAATCAAACCAATATTTTTAAGAGCTCATAGGTATTTATTTTGGGCATTTGGAATTAATGCATAAATATTTGCATTGGAAATATATTAGTTATATATATTAATATATGTCCAAAAATTATGCCACCTGTTGGGGAGCTCTGGAATAATATATCTAGCTCCTGCAAAAATTGGCATAAGGTAATAAAATGATTTAATATTTTATTTAAATCAAAACAAATGTCAGAAATTAGAAAACAAAAAAAAAAGAAGGAGAAGCTTACCTGGGGCTCCCCCCTGTGCAGCCCAGCAGCAGGCCGGCCCAGCCAGCAGGCGGCCCAGCCCGCCCCCTCCTCTGTCGTCTTCGTCCTCGACAGAGGGAGGGGAGCGTGCCCGGCGCGCGCGCGCGCCACCGCGCCACGCCACCTCCCTCCCTCCCTGCCTGTCCTCCCCTCGTCGCGCTGGATAGACCGGACGACGCCACGCGACGCCCCGCACCTCTCTCCCACTCTCTCATTCCTCCCCCTCCCCTGGTTCTCTCTCTCCCGACCGCCCGAACGCGCCCGTCGCCACCGCTCGCCGTAGTCGTAGCCACCGCGCCCCTCGAGAGCTTCTGAGCAGTCCACGAGCTCCGCCACGTCGCCGGCTACCTCCTCGTCGAGCCACGCACCTCCGGACGGCCTCCATCGCCATCGCCATCGTCTTCCTCCTCGGGCTCCGCCGTCCGCCGCCGTCGATTCGCCGTCACCAGGTCTCCCCCGACCCCGCTGTGCTGCTCTGCGTGATCGCCGTGAGCATCTCCCTGTTTCCCCTCTCTTCTCCCCCTTGTTTCCGTGTCGCAGCCGTCGCTACCACCACGGCCGAAGCCTCTCGCCGCCGTCCATGTCGCCGCCGCCGACTCGGCCCGCCTCCGCCCAAACCGAGCCTTCCATCGCGCTCCCAGTGCCACGAGGGTGCCGCCGAGCCCCTCAGGTGGCCTCCCCGTGCCCCGCAGCCCGTTCCCGCTCGAAGCCGAGCTCCGACCGCCGCCGCGAGCTTTGCTCCGGCGAGCTCCGGCCTTCCCCGCTCCTCCCACCTGTCCCACCAGATGCGCGAGAGCCCGGGCTACGCCCCGGTGCTCTCCGACGCCGCCCCCGTGGCCTGTTTCGCGGACGCCGCCGCGTCCAGAGGTCGCCGCCGACGACCTCGCCGGCCTGACGAGTGGGCCCCGTCGGCAGGTGATTAGCTTAGTGCTAATCACTGTTAATTAACCCCCTAAGGCTGACATGTGGGCCCCGGTGCCCCCTAACCTTTTAATTAAGTTAATTTAACCCCTGTTTAACCCCCTGTCACTGACGTGTGGACCCCACACGTCAGGTTTGACCCGGACCAGCCGAGTTGACCGCTGACGTCGTGCTGACGTCATGCTGGCGCAATAATATGATTTCTGGAATTAAATTTAATCAGAAAATTCCAGAAATTGTTTTAAACTTCAAAAATTCATATCAATTCAACCGTAGCTCAGATTGAAATGATTTATATATGAAAAATTATCAGAAAAATGCAATCTTTCCATCTGTACTAGTTTCATGCATGACAAACCAACTTATACATGCTGAATATGAGAAAACACATTATGGCACATTAAGAGACTTAATTTTGGAGTTGCATTTGAACCTTTTGTTCAAATGGACTTCATTCAAATTGAATACTAGTTGCATTAGCTCAAACAGCATCACATCTACATGCCATGTTCATGCATCATATTGTTGCATATGATTGTGTATTGATTGCCGGCACCGTTCCTTCTCGATAGGTCCTGCTCCGGAGACGTTCCAGAGTACCTGTCTGTGAAGCAGTGCCTCCCTTGTTGATTTACCAGGCAAGCAAACCCCCTTGTTCATCTCGATAAAACCCTACTCTCTCGCTCCTGCTCTCAATTATTGCATTAGGACAACAACGATTCGTCTGCTACTTTGTGCTGCGGTAGTTGAACCCATTCCTCTGCATGACCTGTCATTGCCACAGTAAATAGTTGAAACCCACTAGCATGTGTAGGAGTTGATTGAAGCCATTGTTGTGTTCCTACCATGCTATGCCTGCTATTGCTTAGAGTTGTGTCAGGTCTGATTCATTGTGAATGAATTGGAGTGTTACAATATGTTCTAATGCCGAGAGTTAAGTGTGTGAACACGATTTGGTAAAGGTAGTGGTGAGAGGCCATGTAGGAGTACATGGTGGGTTGTCTCACTGGAACCGTCCTTAAGCACCGAGTTCTATGTATGTTGTCCAATGACTCGATACTACC
This sequence comes from Triticum dicoccoides, assembly GCF_002162155.2. NCBI lineage: Eukaryota > Viridiplantae > Streptophyta > Magnoliopsida > Poales > Poaceae > Triticum > Triticum dicoccoides. Next base: position 209,889,688 of record NC_041388.1, read on the forward strand.
ACACATTGGGCTCCGGGCGCTCCAAGCCCTCTCGACTTATTAACCGACCTGATCTCTGTCCAGGAATCGCAACTAGTTTCTGGTGTTTGTAGGTAGTGCTATTTTTCTACCAAGTGGCACCCGGCAGGGTGGGCTTGGGACAGACTAGGCACACGTGGCCTGGTGTACCGAGTGGCACCCGGATGGTGGGCTCGGGAACCCTGTACACATCGTTTGGGGCCGTAAGCGACACCCCGGCCGGATCTCCTTGCGGATGGAACCCGAATAGGCGATAAACCTGGATTAGAGTCTTGTGTGGTTAGTCAGGTCGTGGCCGACACCCTCGCCAGGCTTCCGCTTGAAGGTTGCCGAGATACATGACGTGTACATGGCGGTAAGTGGCGAGAGCGTGTGTGAAGAAGTACACCCCTGCAGGGTTAACATGATCTATTCGAATAGCCGGGTCCGCGGTTATGGACTTCTTGGATGCTTACATGGTACATAGACAACTTGAAGTGGATACTATAAAATGCTCAAGACAAGTGTGAGTGCTATGGATGGCCTTCTCGTAGGGAGACGGGGATGAATCCATAGTAGTGTATTGTATGGTGATTAGTGGACTCGTGTACGTTGTTTCACCTCCAGAGTTTCTGGTAGTCGTAGAACAGGATAGCCACAGAGTCAAAGCTGGCTTGCTGCAACTAAACCCCACGTTACCCTCTTGATACAAATGCATGTATGATAGGATCGGATGTATGTCTTGCTGAGTACCTTTGTACTCATGTTGCTTTATTTATGTTTTTTTGCAGCGGAGACTTCGGTCTTACTAGTGTTCTCGTGGACTTCGACTAGTAGCTAGTACCTCAGCTACGATCTTGATCGGAGGTTGTAGATAGTCAGGCTCTTCAGCCTTTTTCATTTATAGATGTCTGTACTCAGACATGTAATGCTTCCGCTTGTTGCTTGATTGCTCTGACTGTTGGGTCATGTGACCCCTGTTTGTAATAATGCTATGATGGCTCTTCTGAGCCTTTATCTATTTGAGTTGTTGAGTTATGCTGTGATGCCATGTTGTACAGCACATACTTGCATGTTATGCGTACGTGTAATGTGTATTGCTATGTGTGGGATCTGACTATCTAGTTGTTTATCCTTAGTAGACTCTCTTACCGGGAAATGTCTCCTAGTGCTTCCACTGAGCCCTGGTAGGTTGCTACTGCTCCGGAACACTTAGGTTGGCCGGCATGTGTCCTTCCTCGATCCTGTGTCTGTCCCTTCGGGGAAATGTCACGCGATGAATACCGGAGTCCTGCTAGCCCGCTACAGCCCGGTTCACCGGAGTCCTGTTAGCCCAGTGCTACAGCCTGGATTCACTCGCTGATGACCGACACGTTCGATGCTGGGTCATGGATGCCTGTCCCTGTAAGTTAGTGCCACTTTGGGTTTACGACTAGCCATGTCAGCCCAGGCTCTTTATCATATGGATGCTAGCGACACCATCATATACGTGTGCCAAAAGGCGCAAACGGTCCCGGGCAAAGGTAAGGCGACACCGTGGGAATACCGTGCGTGAGGCCGCAAAGTGATATGAGGTGTTACATGCTAGATCGATGTGGCATTGAGTCGGGGTCCCGACACTACCATATGAATCTTGATCTCTAGCCTTCCCAAGTTGCTTTCAACTCAAATCTTCTTTCCACCAAATCCATATCCTGTGAGAGAGAGTTGTGCATTGGGGAAACTATCATTTGAAGCACGAGAGCAAGGAGTTCATCATCAACACACCATTTGTTACTTCTTGGAGAGTGGTGTCTCCTAGATTGGCTAGGTATCACTTGGGAGCCTCCGACAAGATTGTGGAGTTGAACCAAGGAGTTTGTAAGGGCAAGGAGATCGCCTACTTCATGAAGATCTACCGCTAGTGAGGCAAGTCCTTCGTGGGCGATGGCCATGGTGGGATAGACAAGGTTGCTTCTTTGTGGACCCTTCGTGGGTAGAGCCCTCCATGGACTCGCGCAACCGTTACCATTTCGTGGGTTGAAGTCTCCATCAACATGGATGTACGATAGCACCACCTATCGGAACCACGACAAAAACATCCGTGTCTCCAATTGCGTTTGAATCCTCCAAACCCTTTCCTTTACATTCTTGCAAGTTACATGCTTTACTTTCCGCTGCTCATATACTCCATGCATGCTTCCTTGAATTGTGTAAAGATTGCTTGACTTGTCCAAAGTTGCTGAAATCTGCCAAGAACTAAAATTGGGAAAGGCTAGATTTTTATTTGGTCAAGTAGTCTAATCACCCCCCTCTAGACATACTTTGGATCCTACACGTATGCATCAATTTCTATGCTAGGTTGAAGCTTCTGTCACTCTTGCCCTGCAATACATAGTCCTATAAACATACAACTAACCCTATGGTGTGATCCACACACGCACACATATGATGGGCACCAAAGGATAGCAACATAACCACAAGCAAATTAAACCAATCATAGTAATTCACCAATTACCGATAGGACAACGAAAATCTACTCAGACATCATAGGATGGCAACACATCATTGGATAATAATATGAAGCATAAAGCACAATGTTCATGTAGAGGGTAGAGCGGGTTGCGGGAGAGTAGACCGTTGTAGATAGATGGGGGAAGGTGATGAAGATGTTGGTGAAGAAGACGGAGGTGTTGGTGTAGATTGCGGTGATTATGATGGCCCCGACGGTGTTCCGGCGCCACCGGGAGAGAGGGGGGAGAGCCTCCCTTCTTCTTCTTACTTGACCTTCTCCCTAGGTGGGAGAAGGGTTTCCCCTCATGTACATGGCCTCCATGGTGGCGGAGGGGCGAGAGCCATTCCGAGATTGGATATGTCTCTCTGTCTCTCATTGTTTCTGCGTTCCTGATTCTGCCCTTTCACCGTTTCTTATATTCCCGGAGATCCGTAACTCCGACTGGGCTGACATTTGGACACGATTTTTATCCGGATATTGGATTTCTTGCGGCAAAAGAAGGGCACCCCTGCCTCGTGGCTCCCTCGGGCATCATCTCACATTGATTCTTCTTACCAAAAATCACATATATTCCAAAAAAAATCTCCGTCAGTTTTATCCTGTTTGGGCTCCATTTGATATGGATTTTCTGCGAAACAAAAAACATGCAACAAACAGGAACTAGCACTGGGCACTGGATCTATATGTTAGTCCCAAAAATAGTATAAAAAGTTGCTAAAAGTATATGAAAGTTGTATAATATTGGCATGGAACAATCAAAAATTATAGATACGACGGAGACGTATCAGTGCCCAAAAGTTGTCTTGAGAAACTTCCTGTGAATGTCATCATGACACCACCAGGGAAGAAGACAAATCCCAGACCAAAGGCGTGATATGGTCCAAAGGCTTCATACAGACAGAGGACTCACCAGAGTCACCCTAACACCAATGTTTTGCAAGGAAACCATACTCAGATTTATAAATATGAGTGTGTTTCATCAAACCGCTATATTCATAAGACCAGGAACTATTCTACTTATTCTTATGAGTATTATTCATCTTCTGCAAGGCTATTTGCAAGGGGTTCAAAGCCAAAGTTCTCAAATGCTGCACTTAGACTCAGTGCTTCTAAGCCACCCTTGAAGATGTGGGTTGTTAAGAAAAAATAACTCTCTTTTGCAGGGAAAGATCTCCAACACAAAATCAAAGGCGTCTCATGCTTATGTTGGGGACCTAAAACATCTTGTGGGGCGCAAGATAAAATACCCAAATGGCCTTACTACGTATTTTGTTCCTGGAATCCTTGACAATCATCCTATTTGCCCTAACCAGGACCTAAACATTCATAATCCGCTTGTTCGTCAAATGTTTATGCTTCACATTTCCCTTTGTGAAGCCTATCCCCGTAACTGCACTGTAGGGTATGATACCAAAGGCTTCTGAATGGATTGTGGACAGTGGATGCACTAACCACCTGACTAGTGATCGAATGCTTCTCATGGACTCAACCTTAGGTCCATCTGACAAGAGTCACATCACATTTGCTGACACTGGTAAAAGCAAGGTATTGGGTCTAGGTAGAGTTCCAATCTCAAAGGATCATCACATGGATAAAGTGATGCTTGTTGAATCCCTTGGTTTCAACTTAATGTCTGTCTCAATGCTTTGTGATCTAAACATGGTTGTGATATTTGGAAAATATCATTGCCTTGTGCTTATCGAATCTAACAAATCTCTAGTCTTTGAAGGGTACTGAAAAGATGATTTGTACATGGTAGATTTCTCAGCAGGACCACAGTTGTCTGTATGTCTTCTAGCAAAAGCTTCAGAGTGTTGGCTCTGGCATCGGAGGCTAGGGCATGCTGGCATGATGAACTTGTACACTCTCGTGAAGAAGAAGCATGTCATAGGCATCGAGGGCGTCAAGGTCAAGAAAGATCATGTGTGTGGTGCCTGCGAAGCTGGAAAGATGACTAGGGCCAAACATCCCTCGAAGACAGTCAAGACTACATCACATCCCTTCGAGCTGCTTCACATGGACTTATTCGGCCCTACTCACTACTCTACTCTTACTACCACTACTTGCCTCTATGGTTTTGTCATTGTTGATGATTACTCGAGATATACATGGGTGCCTATAATCCTCTACAAGAATGAAGTGTAGGATGTCTTCAGACGATTTGCCAATCATGCCATGAAGAACTATGGCATCAAGATCAAGCACATCATAAGTGACAATAGCACAGAGTTCAAGAACACCGGCCTCGACACTTACATTGATACATTGGGCATCACTCATGAATTCTCAGCTCCATACACACCTCAGCAGAATGGCATCATGGAGTGCAAGAACAGAACCCTCATTGAGATGGCTTGGACGATGCTTGATGAGTACAAGACTCGAAGGAAGTTCTGGCCTAAAGCCATTGATACTGCATGCCAGGTCATCAACCATGTTTATCTTCACAAGCTTCTAAAGAAGACATCATATGAGATACTAACTGGTAAGAAGCCAAATGTAAGCTACTTCAGAGTATTTGGTGCTAGGTGCTGGATCAAGGATCCACATCACACTTCCAAATTTGCACCAAAAGCACATGAAGGTTTTATGCTTGGTTACGTAAAGGATTCGCACTCCTACAGAGTCTTCAACCTCTTTCACTATAAAGTGGTTCAAACTGTGGATGTGCAGTTCGATGAAACCTGCCAAATGTGCTAGATGAAGTCTCACCAAGTGAATCCATCAAGCTTATGGGTACTGGAGAAATCATACCTTCAGAGGCTCAGGCTGAAGAAGAACTCATCATTTCTGTACCTAATTAACCGAAGACAATGCTCAGCCTAAAGTCAATGCCGACAATGATCAGCAAGACCGAAGTCTTCGTCCAGTTCATCCTCGTGTTGCAAATGAATTATATATTGAGACGATAATCGATAGCATCAATGAACCTGGTCCGCTCACTCGTTCAAGAGCAACATAGGTAGCAAATTTCTATGGGCACTTTGCATTTGTCTCTATATCTAAACACAAGAAAGTTGTTGAAGCCTTCATGGAACCTGAGTGGATTCAAATGATGAAAGAAGAGCTTCAACAGATTGAGCTGAACAATGTGTGGGAATTAGTTAAGCGTCCTGACCATCGCAAGCATAACATCATAGGCACCAAATGGATCTGTCGCAACAAACAAGATGAGCATGGTCAAGTTGTAAGAAACAAGGCTCGTCTCATTGCTCAAGGTTACACTCAAGTAGAAGGAATTGACTTTGCTGAAACCTTTGCTCCGGTGGCTAGGCTTGAAGCCATTCACATACTGCTAGCCTATGCCAACCACCACAACATCCTTATATACCAAATGGATGTGAAGAGTGCTTTTCTGAATGGCAAGATTGAAGAAGAAGTGTATGTCGCACAGCCACCTGATTTTGAAGACCCAAAATATCCTGACATGGTATACAAGCTTAATAAGGCACTATATGGCCTCAAACTAGCCCTTCGCGCTTGGTATGAAACACTCAAAGACTTCCTGAAGAGCAAAGGCTTCAAAGATGGTTCACTAGATCCTACACTTTTCATGAAGACATATGATGGAGAACTATTTGTGTGCCAAATCTATGTGGATGACATTATCTTCAGCTGCACCAACAAGAGATACAGTGATGAGTTTGGACACATGATGCAAGAGCAATATCAGATGTCCATGATGGGTGAGCTGAAATTCTTCCTAGGTCTTCAAATCCGTCATCAGAGCAACGACATCTTCACATCACAAGAGAAATACCTCAAAGATTGCCTGAAGAAGTTTAGAATGCAAGACTGCAAAAGATACACGACGCCAATGCCAACCAAAAGTCATCTGGGCCCCGACGACAATGGTAGAGAGTTCGACGAAAAGGTATACTGCTCCATGATTGGTTCTTTACTCTATTTGCATGCATCTAGGCCAGATATAATGCTTAGTGTCTGCATGTGTGCCCGATTCCAAGCGGCACCAAAGGAGTCGCATCACTTAGCTGTCAAGCGAATTCTTCGGTATTTGGCTTACAACCCAACACTAGGATTATGGTATCCAAAGGGCTCAGAGTTTGATCTAGTTGGATTCTCAGATTCTCAAATGCTATTTATGCTAGTGACAAGGTTGATCGCAAGTCCACATCAGGCACATGTCACTTTCTTGGACGATCTCTTGTCTATTGGTCTTCGAAGAAGCAGAACGGTGTATCTCTCTCCACTGTTGAATCTGAATACATTGATGTTGGATCTTGATGCGCTCAGCTTCTGTGGATGAAGCAAACTCTCAAGGACTATGGCATCCACCTGAAGCATGTGCCACTCTACTGCGACAATGAAAGCACCATCAAGATTGCCAATAACCTAGTTCAGCACTCGAAGACAAAGCACATTCAGATGCGTCATCATTTTCTCAGAGATCATGTCATGAAGGAAGATATTGATATCATTCACGTCAACACTGAAGAGCAATTGTCAGATATCTTCACAAAGCCCTTGGATGAGAAAAGGTTTTGCAGGTTGCGGTGTGAGCTAAATATCTTATAATCCTCAAATGTCATGTAATTGGACACACATCCTAATGCTTATGCATGTTGACAAGTTAGATGTGCAACACACAAGACATGCACTCTAAGTGTGAATACATTAACGCGGAATTTGACTTCGGAGCGCCATGATAATTGTGTGCCGTGTCTGGGTCTAATACTTCCTATACGGTGGGTAATGCCACCACCAAAATCCTTTTGAAGTGTTTCATGTGACATCATAATCGCATAGTCTTCGCATTTGGTTTGTCTCCCACATTGATTTGACTTCAAGGTTTATCTTCGCAATGTTGAGTT
>NC_041388.1:209897358-209904502 GCF_002162155.2 Triticum dicoccoides
ATATATATATATATATATATATATATATATATATATATATATATATATATATATATATATATATATATATTCGTGTTCTGTCCTCTACATCACTCACTTATAGCTATGTCTTCATGCTTGAATCTTTTCTTTATCTAAGTGAATATGATTCGACGCTTACCCCTCTGTGCTTCTATCTCAAACTCTATCTGTCCAAATCATATACATTCTATTGAAACATGTCGATTGTCTTCTCTGAGTCCTTGTCAGTAGAAGACATATAGACAAACATTTAAATATGTTTTAATTGCCATATCTATTTGCCTGAATACCGGAGAAGCCGAAACGACCACCCGACAATCCAGGCGTGCATGGGAACATGGATCAACTCCAAATGAGTTGCATGCAAGACACATGTCCTTCAGATGTGAACCGCCAGGGGCACCTACATAATTACACTGTGCTGTCCCTATCCCTATAAATACACAACTCACCGCAGTCATTATATCTTCTTCCACCTCTCCGCCTCGCAAAAACCCTAGCCTCTACTAGCTCGTGTCAACGCTGGAGATGAAGCGCTTACTGCCGCGACCTGTTCGACACCGTCCTCACACCGGCTGCAGACCTCGTCCTCTCTGCCGCCACCATAGGTGTCTTCCGCCGCCAAGTTAGGGCGCGGGAGATTGAACTGCTCGGCCTCTCTCTTCACCTCGTCTAGTAGTTCATCAAGCGGCAATTAAATCTTACTTTTTACTACCTTTTAGATCCGTCAGATCCATCCACTTCAACCAAAAGTGGTTTCTTCACTTCCAGATATGGATCCATCCTTGTCTGCATCTCATATCATGCCAAGTATATTCACTTATGCTTCATAACTAGTTAGATTCCTCACTTGTACTTATTCATGGATTAGTACAACTCTGGAACCGACTCTCTTCAAATAAGTGAATGTCTTCGCGCTATGAGGTCAATGTATTCAAAACTAATTTATCTTCAAAATCTTCTGAGAATACATATGGCCTCTTCCCCTTCCCTCGCATCTCTAATGCTGTCACAGGTACATGTCCGTGGGGGAATCCCTTGGTTCTCATAGTCTGCATTCATTTGCAGAGTTCTTACAGCTTCATATTCACTCACCTGAAGCCAGTTCCTGTCTGACTAGCAAGAGGAAGCCATTCACTGTATTGAAGCCTTTTAATCTTTATACAATGGCAACACAGAAATCAGGTAGAAAGGGCAACAAGCAGTGCCGTGGAGATACAACCAAGGATTTGCCTCCAGATTTGTTTGAGCTATACAAGTTAGATCCTGAGGAGAGCTATGGCGAGCGCAAGACCCGAATACAATGGATTTGAAGATATTGGCCAGAGCAATGGTTCATGTACAGATTTGTGACTGCTGAATATGATGAAAAGAACGCCATCAAGGGCCCCTGGGGAGATATTCTATATAGAAATCTGCAGCCCAGGTCCAAGTCTGAAGCCATTGCTCAAACAAGAGGAGAGCTATTCTTGGTGATGACGCCCTTGAGCAACTCATCAAGAGCAAACAAGAGGCCGAGATCTTCAAGGATCTGCCCCTCTTTGACGTGGATATTCTGAACAACTTCATTGAGTGGTTCGACGACCAGAGCATAACCATCACCTTCCATGGAGCTATTGCAAATGAGCTGGCCGTAGCTCAGAAGATTGTTGAGATGAAAACAAAGTTGACTATGAGAAGGCTCACTTCAAAAAGAACATGGCCAAGCTTTGCGTGGAAGATGTTCATACTTTCAAGAAGATGTTGCATGAGCTCAAGTAGCAGTTTCACAACAAGCGTGAAGAAGCTAAAGGTTCAAGAGAGTGCATGAAGTACTTTGCGCAGAAATGCATTCAAGCTCACAATGAGGCTGAGAAGCGCAAGGCTCTTGGCCGTCCTGGCATTGACCCAAGAATGGCTGCCAAGCCAACAAAGAAGTCTGCTGCGGTCCGAACTGAAGCACCAAGGCAGGAAGAACATCGTATTGTCTTCCCTGCCAGCATGACAGGCTCAAAGCTTAAGGTCCCCTCAGCAGCTTCAGAACTAAAGAAGACCAGGGCAGCTGAAGCTAATGCTAGGAAGCGCAAGCACAAGAACACCTCTGATGAAGCCCCATCCAAGAAGAAGCTGAAGACAAGGTCTTCAAAGAAAGAGCATGCCGTGGCCTCTGAGCCCCTTGTAGTTGAGCCCATCTCTGTTGCTCGACCAGCCTCCACCAACCAAGAGCGTCGCCTAGTGATTCACGAGCCTGCTTTCACACAAGCTCCTTAAAATGAAGAAGTTCCAACTGTTGACCCAACAACAGCTAAAGACATTGATCGTGAAGACAATGTTGAAGATGATGAAGTCCTTCCTCAACTCGAGCATAAAGTGGTATCATCGCCTATTCTTACAAATAGCGAACTCATTAGCATTGGTCGTCCATTGACGCCAATTGCTCAGGATGATTCATAGGCCGATCGCCCTCAACAAGACACCCCCATTTATGAACATACACCCAGAACTCCAACACCTCAAGTCACCACTCGGGTGGTTGACGATGATGACTACATGGTACAGACCTCTCCGTCACCATAGGCGTCGCCCACTTTCCGCAAGCTTCGCAAAGGCCCCGGGCCACAGGTCACCATGTCGAGCATTCCAGAAGGGGAAGTGCAACCAACCTCAATAGCATGTCAAGTGTTTCCTGAAGCCACCCCAACTGTGAATGTCTTCAAGTCTAAAGCTAAAGCTACTGAAGACACTCCGGCTGCATCAGCTGATGAAGAAAAAGAAGAACCATGAGAAGAAGAAAGAGTTGCTACACCCCTCCAACTGACCAAGTCATTCTCGAGGAGAATGAGTCTATGCTCGACCCTCATATTGCTGAACAGACGGAGGTTGAAACTACTAAGGCTGCCACAAACAATAATGTTGAAGCCAATATGGCGCCTGAAGCCAATGTGGAATCTAAAGCTAATATGATGCCTGAATCTCAAGTACAACCTCAAGCCACTGTGCATGCTGAAGCAACTGTTCCATCTCCAAGGCCTCACACAATTGAACAAGCCTTTGATCATGGACAGTTGGTCACTGTGAAATGGCCCGTCATGGTGCATCCCACTACTCCCGGACCTCAATATGACTATCATGTGGAGTAGAGGCCACAAGTTCAAAAGCCAAAGCCCAGGCTGCCAAGGCTTCCAGGTGTTCCACATCCCCAGGATCGTTCAACGTGAACAACATCAAGTCACACAATACCTTCTTCGATAGCGCCAAGAATCCAACTCAAAGCCAAAGATCTCATCTGATTGATTCGGGAGCTATCATCAACGCAGCTACTACTCCAGCATTCTATACAATCAGGGGCAAATCTTTCCGCACATGCGCCTTGATTGTGAAGCCATTGCCGGGCTGCCCTGTCTTGAAGAAGCCCTTGACTATTTCAGGGAGGTTGGTCTTCTCCCATTCGTTACTGACAAGGAGCACTGGAATGAAGAACTGCTGCTACAATTCTATGGCACTCTTCACATTCGTGGCTACAACAGGGATCCGAAGACATGGGTCCTTGAGTGGATGTCAGGAGATGTGCATCATGAAGCCAAAGCTCAAGACATCATCGAGCTTACATCCCTGCCCACTCTAGGCGAATTCTATGAGCCTGGTTGTCAGTGTCATCGCGACGAACTGCAGAGTGTCTTCCAGAGGCCTGAACCCAATATGAGTCAGATGCTCAGTATGATGAATCCTTTTGCCTCAAGATGCTGAATATCCCAAGGAATTATTAGTTAAGGACCTCGAGTACTTACCCCACATAGTTTATCACATTCTGGGGCGTATTCTATGGCCAATCAAAGGATACACTGCTGAAGCTAAACTTGAAGGAGCCATGAAGACTTTGGTGTTTTACATCATCAATGGCATCAGATTCAACAACAAGGATTTCTTCATCAGACAACTTGCTGCATCTGGGATTGATGTGTTTGGCCTAAAGTTTTATGCTCCATGGGTGATGCGCCTGATCAAGCTCCACTCTTCTGTTGACCATCAGCCCTCAGCGCGCAACCATCTTGTCTTTCTTCCTAAGGTTGATTTGTCCGTCGAAGCCATCTACCCAGAGCCTTCCAAGGAGCCGCTATATCTTCATAATGTTGATCATCAAAGCTTCACGCAGCCAATAGAAAGCATTCATGTCCCCAATGCTGAACCTCCTGCTTATCCTCTGGCTGGCAATATACATGTGCCTCATCGTGCAAACACCGAAGCCACTGATAGTACAATTGCTCAAAGCCCTTAGAAGCGTTCTCGTGCACTCAATGACCGAGAGCTTCTTGTGGCCTTACATCAGAAGCAGGATAAGCATCATGACTGGCTAAAGCATCAGATGCAGAGTATATTGGTGGACGTCAATCACATCAAAAATTTGGCCACAAAGAACTCATTCGTAGCCCATGAAGCCTGTCGGGGGTCTTGGAAGAGTCTCACACTATTTCGCTGAGGGCTTCAAATTTGATTCCAGACCTCCACGCAATGCAAGCTGGCGCCGCACTCCATCAATAGAAGATTCTGAGTACTCGTCTTTGGCTGCAACTGTTGTTGCGAGAGTCGTCAATGAAGAATACGATGCCACTTCCCCAACAATGGCTTCAGTGCATCTCGACACTACACCAGGCCCTTCTGCACCACCGAACTCCAATGTCGACCCTCCAACTACATCTACTCCTGATGGGAACCATTAGATATTCTATGTCTTCAAACCTTTTTGGTCATTACTGACAAAAGGGGGAGAAGCATATGAGTTGATAGTCTTCAAGAGGGTCCTTATGGGTGGTTGCACTATTTTTGCCAAGTGTTTACAACTCTCGTTTTTTGATACATTGGGTTCTCTAGGTTGTAACACTTAAACTCGATGGTCGTCTGCTAGTTTTGCTGCTACTCTGTGATGCGATGATAAATTCCGCATGAAGTCATTCCGTAGATGTCCATTTTTCATTATGCATTATCATTATCATTGTCTTCATAAGTTGCAGAGGATCTCCACAAAGTAAAACCCGCCATGTGCATTTGCATTCGAAAGCAAACTGCTTATATGCACATCTTCAGGGGGAGCCTTTTGCTACTTATGAAGACCATGCCGTAATTCCCAACTTTCACATACTTTTATCCCCGTTGAAAACTTCAACCAGTTTGTCATCAATCACCAAAAAGGGGGAGATTGTAAGTGCATCTAGTGCCACCCCTAGTTGGTTTTGGAGTATTGACGACAAACTTGCTTGAGGGACTAATGTGTTTGTGAGAATTGCAGGATAACACAGGTAGTAGTCCCTCATTGATTCGGTTTACCTACCAGAGTGTTGGGGAACGTAGTAATTTTGAAAATTTCATACATACACGCAAGATCATGGTGATGCATAGGAACGAGAGGGGAGAGTGTCGTCCACGTACCCTCGTAGACCGTAAGCGGAAGCATTATGAAAATGCGGTTGATGTAGTCATACGTCTTCACGATCGACCGATCCTAGTACTGAACATAAGGCACCTCCGCGATCTGCACACGTTCATCTCGGTGACATCCCATGAACTCACGATCCAGTAGAGGTTCGAGGGAGAGTTCCGTCAGCACAACGGCATGATGACGGTGTTGATGAAGCTACCGACGCAGGGCTTTGCCTAAGCACCACTACGATATGATCGAGGTGGATTATGGTGGAGGGGGGCACCGCACACGGTTAAAGATCAATGATCAACGTGTGTGTCCATGGGGTGCCCCCTGCCCCCGTATATAAAGGAGCAAGGGAGGAGGCTGGCCGGCCCTAGGAGGGCGCGCCAAGAGGAGGAGTCCTCCTCCTAGTGGGAGTAGGACTCCCCTTTCCTAGTCCCACTAGGAGGGGGAAGGAAGGAGTGGGAGAGGGGAAAGGCAAGGGCCCCCCCTTCCTTGTCCTATTCGGACTCAAGGGGAGGGGGCGCGCGGCCTGCCCTGGCCGGCCCCTATCTCCCTCCACTAGGGCCCATCAAGGCCCATTAGTCCCCGGGGGGTTCCGGTAACCCCTTCGGCACTCCTGTTTTCTCCGAGATCACCCGAAACCCTTCTAGTGTCCAAATATAGCTGTCCAATATATCAATATTTATGTCTCGACCATTTCAAGACTCCTCGTCATGTCCGTGATCACATCCGGGACTCCAAACTACCTTTGGTACATCAAAACACATAAACTCATGATACCGATCGTCACCGAATGTTAAGTGTGCGGACCCTACGGGTTCGCGAACTGTCGGATCACGGATTTAGGCAAAACCCTCAAGGTTCGAACACTGGGGTGCGCATGAAGGTTTTCTCCCTATCGATCCACGCCCTGGCTTGTTAAGATCTCACGGATGAACTCGACGAACTCACAAGACAAAGACACAAGATTTATACTGGCTCGGGCCACCGTTGTGCTGTAATACCCTACTCTAGTGTGGTGGTAGTGGATTGCCTCTTAGGCTGATGACGAACAGTACAAGGGGAAGAATAGCCTCCTCAGGTTGAGGTGTTCTTGTGCTTCGGGAACTTGTGTGGGTGAGATGCCTCTGAATGAGTTCTCCCCCCGTCGTCCTTCTTTTCTCTCCCCCCTACTGTGGTGGCTAGCTCTACTTATATAGGCCCTGGTCCTCTCCCCGAATATTGAGCAGGAAGGGAGCCAACAACGGCCAATTTGAAAGGGGACAACTAGTACAGCTTATCCTGACAAAAGTAATCTTCTCCTGCAAAAGGCTCTGGTGGTGACGCCCTCTTGGGATCCATGGTGACCTTCGTCTTGCCATCCTGCTAGTCTTGGTCTCGTTGCACCGATATGGAAACCTTTGCTTGATGCCTCGGTACTCCGCGCCTGCGCTTGCCCCCTTGGCACCAAAAGCTGAAGCAAGCATGCTGCGCGCTGGCGCCCGCCTGGTCTCGATCGTCATGGCTCACGTCACTGGGACCAAGTGAGGTTTGCCTTGCCTTGATCTCTCCGCCCCTCGCGAGCCTGCCTGGCGAGGCCGCTCTTGAGGAGGTCTTGTGTCATCCGCCTCGCGAGGCTTGGCCCCTCGGGAGGGTCTTGAATACCTCGTCGATGAAGATGGGCCGTACAGACCTGCTAGCTCAGCCACGCCGTGGGTCGCAGGCAGGCAAGCCTAGGGACCC
>NC_041388.1:209904722-209930230 GCF_002162155.2 Triticum dicoccoides
GGCTTCGATGTGAAGCCAAAGGTCAAGCGCGAAGTGCCATGGGCCCCAAAAGCCTGCGGCCTAGGTTGACGCGTGGCGGTTGATTGGACGTGGGCGTCTCCTCTTCCCCACGCTGCCTTGAATCCGCCTAGCTATGCGGCCCCTGCAAGCTACACAGTTATTCTCCCATCGCTTACACCTTGCTTCCCCAGTCCCTCTGCTTCCTCGAAACTCTTCTCCTCCTCTCCAATCTGACCTGCACTCCGCCTGCTTCATCGTCATGTCGCCGAAACAAGCAGACAAGGGGAAGAAGCCTCTGTCTTCACCAAGTGCGCCTCCAGCCACCGAGCCTGCAGTCAGCCGATCATTGGTGCTCAACGACAAGGCCATGGACAAGGTGCATCCCATGCTCGCCACCAGTTTCAACGAGTGGGGGGAGATGGTGGCTTGGCCTGCGTCTCGCACTCGCATTGCTCGGGCGGCCACCGAGGTCCCAATCTTCATTGATGCCGTTTGGGCAGGCCTGATTCCCCCTTTTTCCGCCTTCTTCAACGCGGTGCTTGAACATTACCAGATACATATGCTACATCTCGACCCCCAATCCGTGACTCTCCTTGCCGTCTTCGCCTTCGTGTGTGAAGCCATGGTGGGCATGGCTCCTTCTGTGGGCCTTCTCCGCCATTTCTTCTCATTGCATCTGACTAATTCCCAGAAAAGCTCGTGGTGCGTGAGCTTCCAAGCCTTGTGCGCGACGGCGGGTGCGGGGATCGACTTCGAGCTTCCTCCCTCCACGAGCGAGTTTTAGACATGGTGGGTATTTGTCGACGCCGGTGTGCTTAGCCCTCTGCTCCACGCCCTGTCAGCGCCTGCCGTTTCCCACTCTGGCTGGGGCTAGGAGAGGCTCGCGAGCCCCCGTCTTATCCCCGTCTAGCTCAGGCTAAGGATGCTGAAGGACCGCAGCGTGACCGTACCGATGGTGGTGAAGGAGTTCATCAAGCGGCGGGTTGCTCTGCTTCAGCACCATTCTCGCCCGATGTGGACCTTGCTCAGCAGTCAGGACCATATGAGGTTTTAGCAGTCCGGGCTAACCCTTGGGATGCGGCAAACGGTGCTCTAGGTCCTGACAGGTGTCCCTTCACCGGACGACTTGCCTGGGAAGAAATGTCTGCTGTACCACTGCAAGAACAAGGCTGAATTCGTAGGGAGCATGCCTTCCTTTGACAAGTGGGGGCTACGTCCGGACGGCCTAGTGGGGTCCCGCGAGAACCCTGTTAGCGTGGTTCCCCTCTTCGTCGCTGGCGCCGAGCTCGTCCCGAATGTGGGTGCAGGGGGACGAGCGCCACCAGAGGCTGGCGGCACGAGTGCTGATGTGTGGACACCGCCTGGGGCTCCTGGGGCGTCGTCCTCAGGATCCCGTGATTCTGGGACGTCGGCGCTGAGATGATGCAGCACGTGGCCCCGGAGGCCGAAACTCCGGAGGCCTTGGGAAGTTGCGGTGAGACGGCGCCCGACTGTTCTCCGCAGCCAGGCACCCCTGAATTTGTTCTCTCGAGCACTTCTCTGGCTGCACCCCATACTGGCAACCACGTTCAGCACTTCGGTCAGCTTTGCGTGGACTTCGAGGAGCTCCGCAAGAGGAAAGGATCTCCGAGTGAGAGCTGTATCTTCGGTCCATTGAAGCGACGGAAGTACATCGCCGTCGACGAGTAAGTACTGCACCTCGTGATTTCTTGATTGCTGCTTTCCTCCTGACACTGGCTCTTCAGGACCCCTTCTGTCAGGGCCATTGAGTCCCCCGAGAAGCAACCCCCGCCTTCTTCAGCACCCCCGTAGGCCTTGAGCATCCCGAGCCTGCATGCCACGCCCGGAGCCGAGCCTTCATGGCATTTTGAATCTGCGGCTCCGTCGACCTTCCTCCACGACCTGGCTTGGAGCTTGGCGGGCATTCCCTGGACTCCTCCTCTGGTCATGGACAGCAGCTGGTTGGCTTCGGTCTTCAGCTCCTGCTCAAGCAGCGGGCCCCGACTGGCCGGGGCCCCTCGTGAGGTCGGGTTGGCACCTGGAGCGGCACCAGCCCACAGCCCCCTGATGAGAGGGGGGTGCGCTGCTCAACATCCCGCCTGCAGCCCCCGTGGCGGAGGACGAGGTGGGCCGTGCGTTGGAGTTCGAGCGCAGGCGGAGCGTCGTTCGTCATGACCTCTTCTAGGAGGCGATGGGCGCGATGAGCCGACTTGGTGACTCGCAGGTGTCGACATGCGCCTCGAGGCCGAGGGTCTTTGGCTAGCGGAGGAGTGGCAGAAGCTGAAGGTGGCCAGCAACCTCGGGCACCACCAGTGCGAGCTGGACAACAGGAAGGCCGATGCTTCCCTTGCGGCCTCCCGTGAGGCCTGCTCGCGAGCTCTGGAGGAGGCTCGAGACGCTGACCGCCATCACGAGGCCGCGGAGAAACATGTGTGGGACTTCCAAGCCTGGAGCGCTGTCTTGGATCAGCAGCTGGAGGCGCGCAGGGCTGCTCTTGCGTCGTTGAGGGGGTCGCCAGCCGAGGAGGAAGAGATCCGGAAGCGCGAGGAGGCGTTGGCGCTGGAAGCCATGGAGCAAAGCCTTGAACTCGAATGGCTAGAGACGAGGGAGCGCTAGGTTGCTCAGGCGGAGGACGACATTGGCGCGTGCGAGGTCAGGCCCCAGGAGGAGGTCGACCGCCGTGTGGCCGAGGCTCGCGCGGATCTCGAGAGCAGGCACAACCTGAAGCTGAAGCTCGTGGAAGTTGGGGCTGCTGTTAGGACTGCTGCCCTCAAGTCCCGGCTGGTCGAGGTGGAGCGGCACGAGGAGGCCACCGCATCAGCCCTAGCCTCGGCACAGGCTTAGCTGGTTTCATCCCGCGCCGAGCTGCTCTCTCTTCGGCAGCGGGTCGCCGGCGCCGAGTCCGTCACGCGGCTGAACAGGGACGAAGTGCTTGAGTGGCGGATGTTGGGGCATGTGCACGCCCCCATGCTTGAGGACCTCAGGAATAGGGCCAACACCGCCCTGGGCCATATCTGTGATGAGAATGCTCCTCATCCCCATGCAAACGACTACGCCGGCCACCTCCGCTTCTTTGGGGATGTGGTGACGCTCCTGTAGAACCGTTCCGAGAGGGCTCGCCAACTTGTTGAGGAGAGGAGTCCCTGTCTGCTCAGGCGCACGTTCTCCCGCATCTTCAGCCACCTCAGGAACATCGACCCCGACTTCGATTTTGACGCTGCCATTGCTCCCATACCGGAAGCCATCCGGGGCGATCTGGCGCGATGGGTTGAAGACAATGTGGATGCGCTGGTCAGGGCCTTCACTTCTGACGACGACGGGGTTGTGGTCGTGGCACACGAAGGCGTCGTGGTTGACGACGGCGACGCCGGTGCCGGTGAAGGTGGAGGTGACGCCAATGATGGCAACAACGATGCCAGCGGTGCATTAGAAGATGATATGGGAGACGCGGCGAGCGACATATCTGGCTGATTCCTCGTTCCCCTGTCGTTTACCCTGTAAAAACTTGGGCGTGGCCCTGGAAGACTGTAAGAGCATTTTGAGAGGTGGAGCCCCTCATGTAAACAATCGTAGCTTTTATCCTTCCGTGCTGAATTGAGTACGTGTCTTCACGAGCTTACGCATGCCGGGGCAAGGTTGTTGTTGTGTTTTACCTTAGCTTGGACGAGCCGAAAACCAGCCCAAGAGATTGCAGGTTTTTGAGGAGCTCCTGATGAGTTCGTCAATACGCCTGAGGGGGCCACGTGATAAGCAAGCACCAGCCATGGCTTGGCGCGTGCGTGTCTCGTGTGCTTCATGCCCAGCCCGGCTCGCGAGGGGGGGAGCGACTGTCACGAACTCCGAAATAAGGCAAGAACGAGACTGCGAGAAATAGTTCGAACGAGAAAAGGCATCCTCCCACGCGCATCAAATAAAATTCAACTTCAACTTAAATCCAAACCCAGAAGGTAGGGTTACAGAAAAGAGATCCAAAGAAAATGGCCGCGTCTGGCGCCTAGTCTAGTCTTCGACATCTTCTCACCAGCGCGGAGCTAAGTGCTTCCACTGGGCGTGGGAGGGAGCCCCCGAGGCCCGAGGGCGGCTCTCCTGAGGCTCTGGGGCGTGTACAACCCTTCTCATTATTACGTGAGAGTGTCATGGGCGGCGATCTTCATAGGCGTGAGCCTTACTTCATATCGCCTAACGAGGGCCCCTCCTTGCGCCACCCCCTACCACCGCTGGGACGACCGGAAACTAGAATGGCCGAACGAGGGCAGAGGGGACGCCAGCGGCGCCCTCGACGACCACGGGTCCTCTACCGGGGGAAAGGTCGCCGTCGTCACCCCGGCAGAGGGCCTACCTCCAGGCGTTGCTTTGCTCCATGCGACACGGGGAGGGGCTTGCTCCTGGCGCCATCCACACAGCACCCAGCGGGTCTCTCCCATCGGGGCGGGCATTGCCTTGCCGGAACCATCGTTTGGCGCTGTGACCTGGTTCATCTTTGACTCATGGTTAGCGTAAGCTTGCCCCTGAGGGATTAATGGTACCCTGTATCTGTCGTCGACGGCAAGGCCGGCGGGGCTCTCTGGCGGCTCCTAGAAGGCTTCAGCTCCTAATGCCTCCTCCTCCCATCCTGGCCCGAGGAACTAGTCGGGGTTGTCCTCTGGCGTGTACCCCTGGTCCATCATGCGGGGCACATAGGCTTCCGGGGCTGCCACCCCAAACACCTTGCCGTAGTGCTCCATGCTCCACGTCGCCCGGCCCAGCGCGGCGTCCTGAGGATGATAGCGTGACGCCTCGCTGGGGCCATGGGGGCCACGCTCGTGCCCATGCTCATCGGAGGCGGCGTGGGGGCAACAGGGCCCCCGGCGCTGCCGGCCCTCCTGGCGTCGATGAAGCCCCCAGATGCACCCGAGGGCGCATGGTTGCGGCGAGGCCTGTCGTGAGGTCCAGTAGTGGCCCGGGAAGGGAGCAGATAGGAGAAAGGTGGCACTCCTGATGCCGCCGCATCCAGCAGCTCAGCGACACGTTCAGAAGTGCATCGCGGCCGCTCTTCATCAGCCGGCACCGCAGCAACTC
Source organism: Triticum dicoccoides (assembly GCF_002162155.2). NCBI lineage: Eukaryota > Viridiplantae > Streptophyta > Magnoliopsida > Poales > Poaceae > Triticum > Triticum dicoccoides. The sequence continues at coordinate 209,909,781 of NC_041388.1, forward strand.
CCGCGCCACCATGAGCGCCGCCCGCATGTTCGCCTGCTCCCGTCGGGTGTGTGGTGTAGTTGCTGCGGCGTGGGTTGCGGCCCTTGCAGCGGCTCGCGCTTGTCATGAAGTGAGAGTGGATGACGCTTGGCCGCGCCGTCCGTGCCCCGCAGCGTTAGGCGGCGCTCGCGCCGCCTGGAGCGCGGGGTTTAGGTCTTCATGGGCATGTGGTACCTCCCGGGCTGGCCAGGCTGCCCAACGGTCGGAGTCGGCCCTTGGGTCGCCGGACATCGGGGCCGGCGAGCGTCGGCAGGTCGATTGGCGGGGAAGAGACTCTAGCGCACCCTTACCTGGCGCGCCAAATGTCGGATCACGGGTTCCGGCAAAACCCTCGAGGTTTGAAAGCTGGGGAGGGCGCGAAGGTTTTCTCCCTATCGATCCACGCCCTAGCTCGTTAAGATCTCGCGGATGAACTTGACGAACTCACAAGACAAAGACACAAGATTTATACTGGTTCGGGCCACCGTTGTGTTGTAATACCCTACTCCAGTGTGGTGGTGGTGGATTGCCTCTTGGGCTGATGACGAACAGTACAAGGGGAAGAACAGCCTCATGAGGTTGAGGTGTTCTTGTGCTTGGCGAACTTGTGTGGGCGAGATGCCTCTGAATGAGTTCTCCCCACGTCATCCTTCTTTTCTCTCACCCCTACTGTGGTGGCTAGCTCTACTTATATAGGCCCTGGTCCTCTCCCCGAATATTGAGCGGGAAGGGAATCAACAACGACCAATTTGAAAGGGGACAGCTAGTACAACTTATCCTGACAAAAGTAGTCTTTGCCTCCAAAAGGTTCTGGTGGTGACGCCGTCTTGGGCTCCATGGTGACCTCCGTCTTGCCGTCCTGCTGGTCTTGTTCTTGTTGCACCAATATGGAAACCTTTGCTTGATGCCTCGGTACTCCGCGCCTGCGCTTGCCCCCTTGGCACCAAAAAAGGAAGCAAGGACATTGTGCGCGCTGGCACCCGCCTGGTCTCGATCGTCATGGCTCACGTCACGAGGACCTCGCGAGGTTTGCCTTGCCTTGATCTCTCCGCCCCTCGCGAGCCTGCCTGGCGAGGCCGCTCCTGAGGAGGTCTTGTGTCATCCGCCTCGCGAGGGTCTTGAATACCTCGTCGATGAAGATGGGCCTTACAGACCTGCTAGCTCAGCCACGTCGTGGGCCACAGGCAGGCAAGTCTGGGGTCCCCCGTTCCCATAACGCCAACAAGAACTATGTAGAGATGACCGAGACTCATCTCCGGTCAATAACCAATAGCTGAACCTGGATGCTCATATTGGTTCCTACATATTCTATGAAGATCTTTATCGGTCAAACCGCATAACAACATACGTTGTTCCCTTTGTCATCGGTATGTTACTTGCCCGAGATTCGATCGTCGATATCTCAATACCAATTCAATCTCGTTACCGGAAAGTCTCTTTACTCGTTCCGTAATACATCATCACGCAACTAACTCATTAGTTGCATTGCTTGCAAGGCTTATAGTGATGTGCATTACCGAGAGGGCCTAGAGATACCTCTTCGACAATTGGAGTGACAAATCCTAATCTCGATCTATGCCAGCTCAACAAGTACCATCAGAGACACCTGTACAGCACCTTTATAATCACCCAGTTACATTGTGATGTTTGGTAGCACACAAAGTGTTCCTCAGGTATTCGGGAGTTGCATAATCTCATAGTCATAGGAACATGTATAAGTCATGAAGAAAGCAATAGCAATATACTAAACGATCAAATGCTAAGCTAACGGAATGGGTCAAGTCAATCACATCATTCTCTAATGATGTGATCCCGTTAAACAAATGACAACTCATTTCTATGGTTAAGAAGGTTTGGGCTCAGCCTGTCAACTCCTCCAATGCGGCCACGGTACTTTGTCGCAAATTCAAGCTCCTGCGTCTAGAGCTCAAAGAGTGGAGCAAGAATATCTCAAGATTGTCGATGGCAATTGAGAACACAAATAAAACACTCAATGAGCTGGATGATCTATAAAACATAAGAGCTCTCACCAACCCTGAATGCAACTTTCCTAAGATCAAGAAGGTTTGGGCTTGGCCTGTCAACTCCTCCAATGCGGCCACGGTACTTTGCTGCAAATTCAAGCTCCTGCGTCAAGAGCTCAAAGTGTGGAGCAAGAATATCTCAAGATTGTCAGTGGCAATTGAGAACACAAATAAAATGCTCAATGAGCTGGACGATCTAGAAAACATAAGACCTCTCACCAACCCTGAATGCAACTTTCGTAAGATCATCAAAAATCACCTCCTCGGGCTGTTGGACTATCAAAAGCAGTATTGGAAAAAATGTTGCACCATACGTTGGGTTAAATTCGGTGACGAAAATACCAAAATTTTCCAAGCAGTTGCCACTGAGCGGTGTAGGAAGAATAATGTGGCTATTCTCCAAACTGATGATGGCATGATTGTTGAGGATCATACGGGTAAAGAAGCTTTGTTGTTTCATGCATACACGGAGCGGCTTGGTGCGTCCAACCCTACACAGACGCGCTTTGATCTTCCTTCTCTTATTCAACCGACTGCAAACCTTGATCACCTCACCGATCCATTTACAAAGGATGAAATTGATGGGGTTGTCAAAGAAATGCCAGCAAATCATGCCCCGGGCCCAGATGGTTTTAGTGCTTTATTTCTTAAAGCTTGTTGGCAAATTATCAAGGAAGACTTCTATACGCTGTGCGCTCAATTCCACGCTGGTGATCTTAATCTCCAAAGTATTAATGATGGCCTAATTACTCTCATCCCCAAGAATGGATCACCAACCACAGTTAATGACTATCACCCGATCACCTTACTTAACTGTTGTCTCAAGCTTATCACTAAGCTGCTGGCCAATCGTCTGCAAAAGGTGATCCTACGCATCATTCATCGCAACCAATACGGTTTCATGAAAGGGCGGTCCATCCAATATTGTTTGGCATGGACATTTCAATATATCCATCTATGCCAGGCATCCAAAAGACAGATTGTGCTTTTGAAGCTAGACTTTGCTAAAGCCTTCGACACCATTGAACATGAAGCAATGATCAACATTATGAAACACATGGGTTTCAATGACAAATGGTTGTCTTGGATCAGAACGATCTTCTCCTTGGGACGCTCGTCCATTCTGCTCAACGGTGTGCCGGGTCGTCAGTTTCATTGTAGACGTGGCGTCAGATAGGGAGACCCGCTCTCACCTCTCATTTTTGTCCTCGCTGCGGATCTTCTGCAATCAGCTATTAATGACGCCTTTAGGAGAGGTCTGATTCATCTACCATTCCCCTCCAATGGTAATATGGATTACCCGATCGTCCAATACGCCGATGACACGATACTTCTCATGCCTGCGTGCCCTAGACAAGCTATGATCATCAAGAACATTCTATCTGATTATGCCCAGTCTATTGGCCTGAAGATTAACATCCATAAGTCCACACTAATACCTATCAACTTGGACCCTCAAATGGCTGCATATATTGCCTCAATCTTCGGATGTTCTATTGGTTCCATGCCCTTCACCTACCTTGGCCTGCCCCTAGGCACCTCTCGACCAACACTTCTTGATTTTATGCCTCCGGTTAGCAATGTGGAACAAAATCTTTCTTCCACGCTCTCACTCATGTCGTACGCTGGGAAGCTCACACCACTCAACACCACAGTCACGTCTCTACTCATTTATGCTATGTGTACGCTCAAGTTCCCACCTAAACTCATTGATATACTGGGTAAAATCAGGAGAAGAGGCCTCTGGGTCAAAAAACTGATCAAGGTGAGAAATCCAACTCACTTGCTGCCTGGGACATGGTTTGTAAACCGAAGAAGAAAGGAGGGCTTGGTGTGATAAACCTCAAGATCCAGAATGAAGCTCTTCTCTTGAAGTTCTTACACAAGTTTTATAACAAATTGAACATTCCCTGGGTGCAACTTACATGGGACACATAATATGACCAGAAAATCCCACACGTTGTGGATCCGGTTGGCTCTTTCTGGTGGCGTGACATACTTAAGCTCACGCCGACGTCTCGCGGGATTTCTCATGTTAATATTGTGTGTGGCTCCACTGCCCTCTTTTGGAAAGATCTCTGGGCTAATCAACTGCTACTAGACTCACATCCTTGGGCTTACTCGCATGCAATCAATGAAGATATTTCTGTCCGTGATTTCCTGGGGAGCACCTCTCTTCAAATGGCCTTTCTCCTGCCACTCTCCCCCAAGCTTTTGATGACGTCCGGTACATTCAGACGATCGCATCATCATTCCAACCTATGACCTCTGCTTCAGATGTCTGGAGCTATATTTGGGGCAAAACTATTTACAGATCAACGGACTACTACCAATTCTTCTTTCGGGAGGTCCAAGATCATAAAGTTTTTGACTGGCTTTGGAGGTATAAATGTACTATGAAGTTGAAAGTCTTTGCATGGCTTCTCCTCCACGATAGGCTGAACACCCAGAATATGCTAAAAAGATGCCACTACAACATCGGTGACGACCACAACTGTCTGCTGTGTGGGCGCAACATTGAGGAAACAATAGAGCACATGATTTTCACATGCACATTTAGTAAGCAATGCTGGGGAGCCCTGGATATCAATTGGGAAACTTTCGGTGATAGGGTGCAAACTATTGAAGACCAAAAAACAAACCACCATACTCCCATGCTGTTTGAAAATTTTGTTGTGGCGGCGTGGAGCATTTGGAAGGAATGAAACAACAAACATTTTAGATCAATCGATCCTTCCTTCCGATCGTGGCTAGATAGATTCAAGAAAGACTTTTAAATTGTGCAGCATAGGGTCAAAGAGGCAAATAGGCCTCTCATTTTGGATTTTGTAAACTCTTTACACTAGACCCCTCTTTCTATTTTCTTCTGGGTGGGACCCAAAGTGGTCTAACCTACCCCCTCCCCTCATGATGTAAATACTCACCTTATACAGATCCTCTACTTTCATATATCTACACAGTAGGAGCCTTTCCTACTGTTTCTGGTAAAAAAACTCATTTCTATGGTTAGGAAACTTAACCATCTTTGATTCAACGAGCTAGTGAAGTAGAGGCATACTAGTGACACTTTGTTTGTCTATGTATTCACACATGTACTAAGTTTCCGGTTAATACAATTCTAGCATGAATAATAAACATTTATCATGATATAAGGAAATATAAATAACAACTTTATTATTGCCTCTAGGGCATATTTCCTTCAGTCTCCCACTTGCACTATAGTCAATAATCTAGATTACATAGTAATGATTCTAACACCCATGGAGTCTTGGTGCTAATCATGTTTTGCTCATGAGAGAGGCTTAGTCAACGGGTCTGCAACATTCAGATCCGTATGTGTCTTGCAAATCTCTATGTCTCCCTCCTTGAAGCATCTCTTGATGTGCTTGGTTCTCTTGTGAAATATGGATTCCTTTTCCAAGGCAATTGCACCGGCATTTTCGCAAAAGATTTTCATTGGACCCGATGCACTAGGTATGACACCTAGATCGGATATGAACTCCTTCATCCAGACTCCTTCATTTGTTGCTTCCGAAGCAGCTATGTACTCCGCTTCACATGTAGATCCCGCCACAGCACTTTGCTTAGAACTACACAAACTGACAGCTCCACCGTTCAATATAAACACGTATCCGGTTTGTGACTTATAGTCATCCAAATCAGCATCAAAGCTTGCATCGACGTAACCATTTACGACGAGCGCTTTGTCACCTCCATAAACTAGAAACATATCCTTAGTCCTTTTCAGGTATTTCAGGATGTTCTTGACCACTGTCCAGAGATCCACTCCTGGATTACTTTGGTACCTCCCTGCTAAACTAATTGCAAGGCACACATCAGGTCTGGTACACAGCATTGCATACATGATAAAGAATATGGCTAAAGCATAGGGAACTGAAGGAAATATGCCCAGGAGGCAATAATAAAGTTATTATTTATTTCCTTATTTCATGATAAATGTTTATTATTCATGCTAGAATTGTATTAACCGGAAACATAATACATGTGTGAATACATAGACAAACAAAATGTCACTAGTATGCCTCTACTAGACTAGCTTGTTAATCAAAGATGGTTATGTTTCCTAACCATAGACAAAGAGTTGTTATTTTATTAACGGGATCACATCATTAGGAGAATGATGTGATTGACATGACCCATTCTATTAGCTTAGCACCCGATCGTTTAGTATGTTGCTATTGCTTTCTTCATGACTTATACATGTTCCTATGACTATGAGATTATGCAACTCCCGTTTGCCGGAGGAACACTTTGTGTGCTACCAAACGTCACAACGTAACTGGGTGATTATAAAGGAGCTCTACAGGTGTCTCCAAAGGTAAATGTTGGGTTGGCGTATTTCGAGATTAGGATTTGTCACTCCGATTGTCGGAGAGGTATCTCTGTGCCCTCTCGGTAATGCACATCACATAAGCCTTGCAAGCATTGCAACTAATGAGTTAGTTGTGAGATGATGTATTACGGAACGAGTAAAGAGACTTACCGGTAACGAGATTGAACTAGGTATTAAGATACCGACGATCGAATCTCGGGAAAGTAACATACCGATGACAAAGGGAACAACGTATGTTGTTATGCGGTCTGACCGATAAAGATCTTCGTAGAATACGTAGGAGCCAATATGAGCATCCAGGTTCCGCTATTGGTTATTGACTGGAGACGTGTCTCGGTCATGTCTACATTGTTCTCGAACCCGTAGGGTCCGCACGCTTAAGGTTTCGATGATAGTTATATTATGAGTTTATGAGTTTTGATGTACCGAAGGAGTTCGGAGTCCCGGGTGAGATCGGGGACATGACGAGGAGTCTCGAAATGGTCGAGACATAAAGATCGGTATATTGGACGACTATATTCGGACATTGGAAAGGTTCCGAGTGATTCGGGTATTTTTCGGAGTACCGGAGAGTTACGGGAATACGTATTGGGCCTTATTGGGCCATACGAGAAAGAAGAAAAAGGGCCTCAAGGGTGGCCGCACCCCTCCCCTTGGTCTGGTCCGAATTGGACTAGGGAAGGGGGGCGCCCCCTTCCTTCCTTCTCCTTTTCCCTTCCTCTTTTCCTATTCCATATGGGAGGTGGAATCCTACTAGGACTAGGGAGTCCTAGTAGGACTCCACACTTGGTGCGCCCCCTCCTAGGGCCGGCCTCCTCCTCCCTTGCTCCTTTATATACGGGGGCAGGGGGGCACCTCTAGACACACAAGTTGATCCACGTGATCATATTCTTAGCCGTGTGCGGTGCCCCGTTCCACCATAATCCTTGATAATATTGTAGCGGTGCTTAGGCGAAGCCCTGCGACGGTAGTACATCAAGATCGTCACCACGCCGTCGTGCTGACGGAACTCTTCCCCGACACTTTGCTGGATCGGAGTCCGGGGATCGTCATCGAGCTGAACGTGTGCTAGAACTCGGAGCGTAGTTTCGGTGCTTGATCGGTCGGGCCGTGAAGACGTACGACTACATCAACCGTGTTGTGCTAACGCTTCCGCTGTCGGTCTACGAGGGTACGTAGATCACACTCTCCCCTCTCGTTGCTATGCATCACCATGATCTTGCGTGTGCGTAGGATTTTTTTTGAAATTACTACATTCCCCAACAGTGGTATCAGAGCCTAGGTTTTATGTGTTGATGTTATATGCACGAGTAGAACACAAGTGAGTTGTGGGTGATATAAGTCATACTGCTTACCAGCTTGTCATACTTTGGTTCGGCGGTATTGTTGGACGAAGCGGCCCAGACCGACATTACGCGTACGCTTACGCGAGACCGGTTCTCCCGACGTGCTTTCCACAAAGGTGGCTAGCGGGTGACAGTTTCTCCAACTTTAGTTGAACCAAGTGTGGCTACGCCCTGTCCTTGCGAAGGTTAAAACAACACCAACTTGACAAACTATCGTTGTGGTTTTGATGCGTAGGTAAGATTGGTTCTTGCTTAAGCCCGTAGCAGCCACGTAAAACTTGCGACAACAAAGTAGAGGACGTCTAACTTGTTTTTGCAGGGCATGTTGTGATGTGATATGGTCAAGACATGATGCTAAATTTTATTGTATGAGATGATCATGTTTTGTAACCGAGTTATCGGCAACTGGCAGGAGCCATATGGTTGTCGCTTTATTGTATGCAATGCAATCGCGTTGTAATGCTTTACTTTGTCACTAAGCGGTAGCGATAGTCGTGGAAGCATAAAATTGGCGAGACGACAATGATGCTACGATGGATATCAAGGTGTCGCGCCGGTGATGATGGTGATCACGACGGTGCTTCGAAGATGGAGATCACAAGCACAAGATTATGATGGCCATATCATATCACTTATATTGATTGCATGTGATGTTTATCTTTTATGCATCTTATCTTGCTTTGATTGACAGTAGCATTATAAGATGATCTCTCACTAATTATCAACAAGTGTTCTCCCTGAGTATGCACCGTTGTGAAAGTTCTTCGTGCTGAGACACCACGTGATGATCTGGTGTGATAGGCTCTACGTTCAAATACAACGGGTGAAAAACAGTTGCACACGCAGAATACTTAGGTTATACTTGACGAGCCAAGCATATACAGATATGGCCTCAGAACACGGAGACCGAAAGGTCGAGCGTGAATCATATAGTAGATATGATCAACATAGCAATGTTAACTAATGAAACTACTCCATCTCACGTGATGATTGGACATGGTTTAGTTGATTTGGATCACGTGATCACTTAGAAGATTAGAGGGATATCTTTCTAAGTGGGAGTTCTTAAGTAATATGATTAATTGAACTTAAATTTATCATGAACTTAGTCCTGGTAGTATTTTGCAAATTATGTTGTAGATCAATAGCTCACGTTGTTGCTTCCCCGTGTTTATTTTGATATGTTCCTAGAGAAAATTGTGTTGAAAGATGTTAGTAGCAATGATGCGGATTGGATCCGTGATCTGAGGTTTATCCTCATTGCTGCACAGAAGAATTATGTCCTTGATGCACCGCTAGGTGACAGACCTATTGCAGGAGCAGATGCAGACGTTATGAATGTTTGGCAAGCTCAATATGATGACTACTTGATAGTTTAGTGCACCATGCTTAATGGCTTAGAATCGGGACTTCAAAGATGTTTTGAACGTCATGGACCATATGAGATGTTCCAGGAGTTGAAGTTAATATTTCAAGCAAGTACCCGAGTTGAGAGATATGAAGTTTCCAACAAGTTCTATAGCTAAAAGATGGAGGAGAATCGCTCAACTAGTGAGCAATTCTCAGATTGTCTGGGTACTACAATCGCTTGAATCAAGTGGGAGTTAATCTTCCAGATAAGATAGTGATTGACAGAATTCTCTAGTCACCATCACCAAGTTAGTAGAACTTCGTGATGAACTATAGTATGCAAGGGATGACGAAAACGACTCACGAGCTTTTCATGATGATGAAATCGATGATGGTAGAAATCAAGAAAGAGCATCAAGTGTTGACGGTTGACAAGATCACTAGTTTCAAGAAAATGGCAAAAGAAAAAAAAGGGGAACTTCAAGAAGAACAGCAAGCAAGTTGCTGCTCAAGTGAAGAAGCCCAAGTCTGGTCCTAAGCCTGAGGCTAAGTGCTTCTACTGCAAAGGGACTGATCACTAAAAGTGGAACTGCCCCAAGTATTTGGCGAATAAGAAGGATGGCAAAGTGAACATAAGTATATTTGATATACATGTTATTGATGTGTACTTTACTAGTGTTTATAGCAACCCCTCAGTATTTGATACTAGTTCAGTTACTATGATTAGTAACTTGAATCAGGAGTTGCATAATGAACAAAGACTAGTTAAGGGTGAGGTGACGATGTGTGTTGGAAGTAGTTCCAAGATTGATATGATCATCATCACACAGTCCCTATACTTTTGGGATTAGTGTTGAACCTGAATAAGTGTTACTTGGTGTTTGCATTGAGCATGAATATGATTTGATCATGTTTATTGTAATACGGTTATTCATTTAAGTAAGAGAATAAATTGTTGTTCTATTTACATGAATAAAACCTTATATGGTTACACACCCAATGAAAATAGTTCGTTGGATCTCGATCGTAGTGATACACATAATCATAATATTGAAACCAAAAGATGCAAAGTTAATAATGATAGTGCAACTTATTTGTGGCACTGACGTTTAGGTCATATTGGTGTAAAGCGCATGAAGAAACTCCATGCTGATGGGTTTTTGGAATCACTTGATTATGAATCAGTTGATGCTTGCGAACCATGCCTCATGGGCAAGATGACTAAAACGCAGTTCTCCGAAACTATGGAGCGAGCAACTGACTTATTGGAAATAATACATACTGATGTATGAGATCCGATGAGTGTTAAGGCTCGCGGTGAGTATCATTATTTTCTGACCTTCACGGATGATTTGAGCAGATATGGGTATATCTACTTAATGAAACACAAGTCTGAAATATTTGAAAAGTTCAAAGAATTTCAGAGTGAAGTGGAGAATCATCGTAACAAGAAAATAAAAGTTTCTACGATATGATCGCAAAGGTAAAATATTTGAGTTATGAGTTTGGCCTTCAGTTAAAACAATGTGAAATAGTTTCATTACTCACGCCACTTGGAACACCACAACATAATGGTATGTCCGAACATCATTACCGTACTTTATTAGATATGGTGCGATCTATGATGTCTCTTATCGATCTACCACTATTGTTTTGGGGTTATGCATTAAAGACAGCTGCATTCACGTTTAAAAGGGCACCATCTAAGTCCGTTGAGACGACACAATCTGAACTGTGGTTTGGCAAGAAACCAAAGTTGTCGTTTCTTAAAGTTTGGGATTGTGATGCTTATATGAAAAAGTTTCATCCTGATAAGCTCAAACCCAAATCGGAGAAATATGTCTTCATAGGATACCCAAAGGAGACTGTTGGGTACACCTTCTATCACAAATCCGAAGGAAAGACTTCTGTTACTAAATTCAGAGTTTTTCTAGAGAAGGAGTTTCTCTCAAAAGAAGTGAGTGGGAGGAAAGTAGAACTTGATGAGGTAACTGTACCTGCTCCCTTATTGGAAAGTAGTTCATCATAGAAATCTGTTCCTGTGACTACTAGACCGATTAGTGAGGAAGCTAATGATGATGATCATGTAACTTCAGATCAAGTTACTACCAAACCTCGTAGGTAAAACCAGAGTGAGATCCGCACCAGTGTGGTACGGTAATCCTGTTCTGGAGGTCATGTTACTTGACCATGACGAACTTGCGAACTATGAGGAAGCGATGATGAGCCCAGATTCCGCGAAATGGTTTGAGGCCATAAAATCTGAGATATGATCCATGTATGAGAACAAAGTATGGACTTTGATGGATTTGCCCGATGATCGGCAAGCCATAGAAAATAAATGGATCTTCAAGAGGAAGACGGACGCTGATAGTAGTGTTACTATCTACAAAGCTAGAATTGTCACAAAAGGTTTTCGACAAGTTCAAGGTGTTGACTACGATGAGATTTTCTCACTCGTATATATGCTTAAGTCTGTTCGAATCATGTTAGCAATTGCCGCATTTTATGAAATCTGCAAATGGATAAACAAAATTGCATTCCTTAATGGATTTCTTAAAAGAGAGTTGTATATGATGCAACCAGAAGGTTTTGTCAATCCTAAAGGTGTTAACAAAATATGCAAGCTCCAACGATCCATCTATGGACTGGTGCAAGCATCTCGGAGTTGGAATATACGCTTTGATAAGTTGATCAAAGCATATAGTTTTATACAGACTTACGGTGAAGCATGTATTTAGAAGAAAGTGAGTGGGAGCACTACAACATTTCTGATAAGTATATGTGAATGACATATTGTTGATCGAAAATAATATAGAATTATTCTGCAAAGCATAAAGGAGTGTTTTGAAAGATGTTTTTCAAAGAAAGACCTTAGTAAAGCTGCTTACATATTGAGCATCAAGATCTATAGAGATAGATCAAGACACTTGATAAGTTTTTTCAATGAGTACATACCTTGACAATATTTTGAAGTAGTTCAAAAAATGGAACGGTCAAAGAAAGAGTTCTTGGCTGTGTTACAAGGTGTGAAATTGAGTAAGACTCAAAGCCCGACCACGACAGAAGATAGAAAGAGAATGAAAGTCATTCCCTATGCCTTAGCCATAGGTTCTATAAAGTATGCCATGCTGTGTACCAGTTCTATTGTATTCCCTACACTGTGTTAAGCAAGGGAGTACAATAGTGATCTAAGAGTAGATCACTGGACAGCGGTCAAAATTATCCTTAGTGGAATAAGGAAATATTTCTCAATTATGGAGGTGACAAAAAGGTTCGTCGTAAAAAGTTACGTTGATGCAAGTTTTGACGCAGATCTGGATGACTCTAAGTCTCGATCTAGATACATATTGAAAGTGGGAGCAATTAGCTAGAGTAGCTCCATGCAGAGCATTGTAGACATAGAATTCGCAAAATACTTACGGATCTGTATGTGACAGACCCGTTGACTAAAATTATCTCACAAGAAAAACATGATCACACCTTAGTACTCTTTGGGTGTTAATCACATAGCAATGTGAACTAGATATTGACTCTAGTAAACCCTTTGAGTGTTGGTCACATAATGATGTGAACTATTGGTGTTAAATCACATAGCAATGTGAACTAGATTATTGACTCTAGTGCAAGTGGGAGACTGAAGGAAATATGCCCTAGAGGCAATAATAAAGTTATTATTTATTTCCTTATTTCATGATAAATGTTTATTATTCATGCTAGAATTGTATTAACCGGATACATAGACAAACAGAATGTCACTAGTATGCCTCTACTAGACTAGCTCGTTAATCAAAGATGGTTATGTTTCCTAAGCATAGACAAAGAGTTGTTATTTTATTAACGGGATCACATCATTAGGAGAATGATGTGATTGACATGACCCATTCCATTAGCTTAGCACCCGATCGTTTAGTATGTTGCTATTGCTTTCTTCATGACTTATACATGTTCCTATGACTATGAGATTATGCAACTCCCATTTGCCGGAGGAACACTTTGTGTGCTACCAAACGTCACAACGTAACTGGGTGATTATAAAGGAGCTCTACAGGTGTCTCCAAAGGTAAATGTTGGGTTGGCGTATTTCGAGATTAGGATTTGTCACTCCGATTGTTGGAGAGGTATCTCTGGGCCCTGTCGGTAATGCACATCACATAAGCCTTGCAAGCATTGCCACTAATGAGTTAGTTGTGAGATGATGTATTACGGAACGAGTAAAGAGACTTGCCGGTAACGAGATTGAACTAGGTATTAAGATACTGACGATCGAATCTCGGGCAAGTAACATACCGATGACAAAGGGAACAACGTATGTTATTATGCGGTCTGACCGATAAAGATCTTCGTAGAATATGTAGGAGCCAATATGAGCATCCAGGTTCCGCTATTGGTTATTGACTGGAGACGTGTCTCGGTCATGTCTACATTGTTCTCGAACCCGTAGGGTCCGCACGCTTAAGGTTTCGATGATAGTTATATTATGAGTTTATGAGTTTTGATGTACCGAAGGAGTTGGGAGTCCCGGATGAGATCGGGGACATGACGAGGACTCTCGAAATGGTCGAGACATAAAGATCGATATATTGGACGACTATATTTGGAAATCAGAAAGGTTCCGAGTGATTCGGGTATTTTTCGAATAACCGGAGAGTTACGGGAATACGTATTGGGCCTTATTGGGTCATACAGGAAAGAAGAAAAAGGGCCTCAAGGGTGGCCGCACCCCTCCCCTTGGTCTGGTCCGAATTGGACTAGGGAAGGGGGGCGCCTCCTTCCTTCCTTCTCCTTTTCCCTTCCTCTTTTTCTATTCCATATGGGAGGTGGAATCCTACTAGGACTAGGGAGTCCTAGTAGGACTCCACACTTGGTGCGCCCCCTCCTAGGGCTGGCCTCCTCCTCCCTTGATCCTTTATATACGGGGGCAGGGGGCACCTCTAGGCACACAAGTTGATCCACGTGATCATATCTTAGCCGTGTGCGGTGCCCCTTCCACCATAATCCTCGATAATATTGTAGTGGTGCTTAGGCAAAGCCCTGCGACGGTAGTACATCAAGATCGTCACCACGTCGTCGTGCTGACGGAACTCTTCCCCAACACTTTGCTGGATCGGAGTCCGGGGATCATCATCGAGCTGAACGTGTGCTAGAACTCGGAGGTGCCGTAGTTTCGGTGCTTGATCGGTCGGGCCATGAAGACATACGACTACATTAACTCATTGTGCTAACGCTTCCGCTGTCGGTCTATGAGGGTACGTAGATCACACTCTCCCCTCTCGTTGCTATGCATCACCATGATCTTGCGTGTGCGTAGGAAATTTTTTGAAATTACTACGTTCCCCAACAGGAACACCTTTCATTTTCTCTCTATCTTCTGAAGTGGTCGGGCATTGAGTCTGACTCAACTTCACACCTTATAACACAGGAAAGAACCTTTTCTTTGCTTGATCCATTTTGAACTTGTTCAAAAATTTATCAAGGTTTGTGCTTTGTGAAAGTCCAATTAAGCGTCTTGATCTATCTCTATAGATCTTGATGCCCAATATATAAGCAGCTTCACCGAGGTCTTTCATTGAAAAGCTCTTATTCAAATATCCTTTTATGCTATCAAGAATTTCTATGTCATTTCCAATCAACAATATGTAATCCACATATAATATTAGAAATGCTATAGATCTCCCACTCACTTTCTTGTAAATACAGGCTTCTCCAAAAATCTGTATAAAACCATATGCTTTGATCACACTATCAAAACGTTCCAACTACGAGATGCTTGCACCAGTCCATAGATGGATCGCTGGAGATTACACACTTTGTTAGCATCCTTTGGATCGATAAAACCTTTAGGTTGCATCATATACAACTCCTCTTCCAGAAATCCATTCAGGAATGCAGTCTTTACATCCATTTGCCAAATTTCATAATCATAAAATGCGTCAATTGCTAACATGATTCGGATGGACTTAACCATCGCTACAGGTGAGAAAGTCTCATCGTAGTCAACTCCTTGAACTTGTCGAAAACCTTTCGCAACAAGTGGAGCTTTGTAGACAGTAACATTACCGTCAGCGTCAGTCTTCTTCTTGAAGATCCATTTATTCTCGATGGCTTGTCGATCATCGGACAAGTCAACCAAAGTCCACACTTTGTTCTCATACATGGATCCCATCTCAGATTTCATGCCCTCAAGACATTTTGCGGAATCTGGGCTCATCATCGCTTCCTCATAGTTCGTAGGTTCGTCATGGTCAAGTAACATGACCTCCAGAATAGGATTATCGTACTACTCTGGTGCGGATCTTACTCTGGTTGACCTATGAGGTTCGGTAGTAACTTGATCTGAAGTTACATGATCATCATCATTAGCTTCCTCACTAATTGGTGTAGGAGTCACAGGAACAGATTTCTGTGATGAAATAATTCCTTCCAATAAGGGATTAGGTACAGTTACCTCATCAAGTTCTATTTTCCTCCCACTCACTTCTTTTGATATAAACTCCTTCTCTAGAAAGGATCCATTCTTAGCAACGAATGTCTTGCCTTCGGATCTGTGATAGAAGGTGTACCCAACAGTCTCCTTTGGGTATCCTATGAAGACACATTTCTCCGATTTGGGTTTGAGCTTATCAGATTGAAGCTTTTTCACATAAGCATTGCAGCCCTAAACTTTAAGAAACGAGAACTTTGGTTTCTTACCAAACCACAGTTCATAAGGCGTCATCTCAACGGATTTAGATGGTGCCCTAGTTAACATGAATGCAGCCATCTCTAAAGCATAACCCAAAATGATAGCAGTAAATCGGTAAGAGACATCATAGATCGCACCATATCTAGTAATGTACGATTACGATGTTCGGACACACCATTACGCTGTGGTGTTCCGGGTGGCGTGAGCTGCAAAACTATTCCGCATTGTTTCAAATGAAGAGCAAACTCGTAACTCAAATATTCTCCTCCACGATCAGATCGTAGAAACTTTATTTTCTTGTTACGATGATTTTCCACTTCACTCTGAAATTCTTTGATCTTTTCAAATGTTTCAGACTTGTGTTTCATCAAGTAGATATACCCATATCTTCTTAAATCATCTATGAAGGTGAGAAAATAATGATACCCACCGCGAGCCTCTATATTCATCGGACCACATACATCAGTATGTATGATTTCCAACAAATCTGTTGCTTGCTCCATTGTTCCGGAGAATGGTGTTTTAGTAATCTTGCCCATGAGGCATGGTTTGCATGTACCAAGTGATTCATAATCAAGTGATTTCAAAAGTCCATCAGAATGGAGTTTCTTCATGCGCTTTATACCAATATAACCTAAACGGCAGTGCCACAAATAAGTTGCACTATCATTATCAACTTTGCATCTTTTGGCTTCAATATTATGGATATGTGTATCACTATTATCGAGATTCATCAAAAATAGACCACTCTTCAAGGGTGCATGACCATAAAAGATATTATTCATATAAATAGAACAACCATTATTCTCAGATTTAAATGAATAACCGTCTCACATCAAACAAGATCCAGATACAATATTCATGCTCAACGGTGGCACGAAATAACAATTATTCAGGTCTAAAACTAATCCCGAAGGTAGCTATAGAGGTAGCATGCCGACCGCGATCACATCGACTTTGGAACCATTTCCCACGCGCATCGTCACCTCGTCCTTAGCAAATCTTCGCTTAATCCGTAGTCCCTATTTCGATTTGCAGATATTAGCAACAGAACCAGTATAAAATACCCAGGTGCTACTGCGAGCATTTGTAAGCTACACATCAATAACATGTATATCACATATACCTTTGTTCACCTTGCCATCCTTTTTATCCGCCAAATACTTTGGGCAGTTCTGCGTCTAGTGACCAGTCCTTTTGCAGTAGACGCACTCAGTCTCAGGCTTAGGTCCAGACTTGGGCTTCTTCACTTGAGCATCAACTTGCAAGCCGTTCTTCTTGAAGTTCCCATTCTTCCCTTTTGTCAGGACCCCGACTCAATGCCACATCGATCTAGCATGTAACACCTCATATCACTTTGCGGCCTCACGCACGGTATCCCCACGGGTGTCGCCTTACCTTTGCCCGGGACCGTTTGCGCATTTTGGCACACGTATATGATGGTGTCGCTAGCATCCATATGATAAAGAGCCCGGGCTGACATGGCTAGTCGCAAACCCAAAGTGGCACTAACTTACAGGGACAGGCATCCATGACCCAGCATCGAACGTGTCGGTCATCAACGAGTGAATCCAGGCTGTAGCACTGGGCTAATAGGACTCCGGTGAACTGGGCTGTAGCGGGCTAGCAGGACTCCGGTATTCATCGCGTGGCATTTCCCCGAAGGGACAGACACAGGATCGAAGAAGGACACATGCCAGCCTGCCTAAGTGTTCCGGAGCAGTAGCAAGCTACCAGGGCTCAGTGGAAGCACTAGGAGACATTTCCCGGTAAGAGAGGCTACTAAGAATAAACAACTAGATAGTCAGATCCCACACATAGCAATACACATTACACGTACGCATAACATGCAAGTATGTGCTGTACAACATGGCATCACAGCATAACTCAACAATCATATAGATAAAGGCTCAGAAGAGCCATCATAGCATTTATTGCAAACAGGGGTCACAAAACCCATCATACAGAGCATACAAGCAACAAGCGGAAGCATTACATGTCTGGGTACAGACATCTACAAATGAAAAAGGCTGAAGAGCCTGACTATCTACAACATCCGATCAAGATCGTAGTTGAGGTACAAGCTACTTGTCGAAGTCCAAGAGAACACTAGTAAGACCGAAGTCTCCGCTGCAAAACATAAATAGAGCAACATGAGTACAAAGGTACTCAGCAAGACTAACATCAGATCCTACCATACATGCATTTGTGTCAAGGGGGTAATGTGGAGTTTAGTTGCAGCAAGCCAGCTTTGACTCTGTGGCTATCCTGTTCTACGACTACCAGAAACTCTTGAGGTGATATGGCGCACACGAGTCCACTAATCACCACACAATACACTACTATGGATTCATCCCCGTCTCCCTACGAGAAGGCCATCCATAGCATTCACACTTGTCTTGAGCATTTTAGAGTATCCACTTCAAGTTGTCTATGTACCATGTAAGCATCCAAGAAGTCCATAACCGCGGACCCGGCTATTCGAATAGATCATGTTAACCCTGCAGGGGTGTACTTCTTCACACACGCTCTCGCCACTTACCGCCATGTACACATCATGTATCTCGGCAACCTTCAAGCGGAAGCCTGGCGAGGGTGTCGGCCACGACCTGACTAACCACACAAGACTCTCGCCCAGGTTTATCGCCTATTCGGGTTCCATCCGCAAGGAGATCCGGCCGGGGTGTCGCTCACGGCCCCAAACGATGTGAGCAGGGTTCCCAAGCCCACCATCTGGGTGCCACTTGTTACACTGTGCCACGTGTGCCTAGTCTGTCCCAAGCCCACCCTGCCGGGTGCCACTTGGTAGAAAAATAGCACTACCTACAAACACCAAAAACTAGTTGCGACTCCTGGACAGAGACCAAGTTGGTTAATAAGTCGAGAGGGGTCGAGTTACCGGAACCCAATGCGTGGTAGTATCGAGTCATTGGACAACATACATAGAACTCAGTGCTTAAGGACGGTTCCAGTGAGACAACCCACCATGTACTCCTACATGGCCTCTCACCGCTACCTTTACCAAATCGTGTTCACACACACTTCACTCTCAGCATCAGAACATATCGTAACACTCCAATTCATTCCCAATGAACCAGACCTGACACAACTCTAAGCAATAGCAGGCATAGCATGGTAGGAACACAACAATGGCTTCAATCAACTCCTACACATGCTAGTGGGTTTCAACTATTTACTGTGGCAATGACAGGTCATGCAAAGGAATGGGTTCAACTACCGCAGCACAAAGTAGCAGATGAACGGTTGTTGTCCTAATGCAATAACTGAGAGCAGGAGCGAGAGAGTAGGGTTTTATCGAAATGAACAAGGCGGTTTGCTTGCCTGGTAAATCAACAGGGGAGGCACTGCTTCATAGATAGGCACTCTGGAACAGACTCCGGAGCAGGACCTATCGAGAAGGAACAGTGTCGGCAATCAAAACACAATCATATGCAACAATATGATGCATGAACATGGCATGTAGATGTGATGTTGTTTGAGCTAAAGCAACTAGTAATCATTTGGTTTGAAGTCCATTTGAACCAAAGGTTCAAATGCATCTCCAAATTAAGCTCCTATATATGCCATAATGTGTTTTCTCATATTCAGCATGTATAAGTTGGTTTGTCATGCATGAAACTAGTACAGATGGAAAGATTGCATTTTTCTGATAATTTTTCATATATAAATTATTTTAATCTGAGCTACGGTTGAATTGTTATGAATTTTTGAAGTTTAAAACAATTTCTGGAATTTTCTGATTAAATTTAAATCCAGAAATCATATATTGCGCCAGCATGACGTCAGCACGACGTCGGCAGGTCAACGCGGCTGACTGGGGTCAAACCTGACGTGTGGGGCCCACACGTCAGTGACAGGGGGTTAGACAGAGGGTTAATTTGATCCTAATTAAAAGTTAGTGGCACTGGGGCCCACTGTCAGTGTCAGGGGGGTTAATTAACAGTGATTAGCACTAAGCTAACCACCTGCCGACGGGGCCCACTCGTCAGGCCGGCGAGGTCGTCGGCGGCGACCTCTGGACGCGGCGGCGTCCGCGAAACAGGCCACGGGGCAGCGTCGGAGAGCACCGGGGCGTAGCCCGGGCTCTCGCGCATCTGGTGGGGCAGGTGGAAGGAGCGGGGGAGGCCGGAGCTCGCCGGAGCAAAGCTCGCGGCGGCGGCCGGAGCTCGGCTTCAAGCGGGAACGGGCTGCGGGGCACGGGGAGGCCACCTGAGGGGCTCGGCGGCACCCTCGTGGCACTGGGAGCGCGAAGGGATGCTCGGTTTGGGCGGAGGCGGGCCGAGACGGCGACGGCGACATGGACGGCGGCGAGAGCTTCGGTTGTGGTGGGGAACGGCGCTACGGCGCGGAAACGAGGGGGGAGAAGAGAGGGGAACGGTGGCGGAGCTCACCGCGGACCCAGCGAAGGCGTCAGCGGGCTCGGGGACGTCCTGCGTGCGGCGAATCGACGACGGTGGTGGTCGGAGCCCGAGGTGGAAGACGACGGCGACGGCGGCTCCACAGGACGTCCGGCGTCTTGTGGCTTGATGGGGAGTTTCAGGGCGAGGGGGCGGAGCTCCTGCGCGTGTCGGGGAGGCGAGGGGAGGCCGGTGGCGGCTATGGCGAACGGCGGCGACCGACGCGTTCGGACACGGGAGAGAGAGAGCGAGGGA
>NC_041388.1:209930467-209989485 GCF_002162155.2 Triticum dicoccoides
GACGCGCGGGATCGTCCAGAGCGACGGGGGGGGCAGGCAAACAGGGAGGCTGGTGGCGTGGCGCGGTGGCGCGCGCGCGCGCCGGGCACGCTCCCCTCCCTCTGTCGAGGACGAAGACGACAGAGGAGGAGGCGGGCTGGGCCGCCTGCTGGCTGGGCCGGCCTGCTGCTGCTGGGCCAGAGGCGCCAGGTAGAAGCCCAGGTAAGGTTTTCCTGTTTTAATTTCTTTTTTTCTAAATTTTCTGACATTTGTTCTGATTTAATAAAATACTAAATCAATTTATTACCTTATGCCAATTTTCGCAGGAGCTAGATATATTATTCCAGAGCTCCTTTATAAATGGCATAATTTTTGGACAATATTTCATATATATAACAATATATATCCAAAGCAAATTATTATCGGATTAATCCAAATGGCCAAAATTAAATATCCATGAGCTCCTAAAAATATTGGTTTGATTTTTATCTCTGTCCAATATTTTCAGAGGGCAACATGAGCATTTTCTTGGACCCTTTTGGAGAAATTTTTATTTGGGTCATTTTCAAAAATGATTCTGAGGGTTCCACCAATCCTCATTTCAAATTTAAATGAAATTTAAATATGATGCACAAATGGCTAGCTAGTCTAAGTCATACCAGACTAGGGATGTGACAACTCGCCCCCACTTGAAAAAATCTCGTCCCGAGATTCAAGGGTTGACGGAAAGAAAGCGGGGTACTCCAGTCGAAGACGATCTTCTCGCTCCCAAGTAGCTTCTCTCTCGGAATGATGAGACCACTGAACTTTGAGAAACTTGATGTTCTGACGTCGAGTGACACGCTCTGCTTGATCAAGAATGCGAACCGGGTACTCTCGGTATGTGAGGTTATCTTGGAGATCAAGCGTTTCGTGGTCCACTCATCGGATGGGATCCGAGAAGCAACGCCTGAGTTGAGAGACGTGGAAGACATCATGAACTCGAGAAAGATGTGGGGGTAGTTCCAACTGGTAGGCAACCTCTCCTTGTTTAGCGAGAATGCGAAAAGGACCAATGTAACGAGGAGCCAACTTGCCCTTGATACCGAAACGATGGGTACCCTTCATGGGAGTAACCCGAAGGTAAGCTTTTTCGCCAACTTCATAAGTCATATCCTTATGATGACGATCATACTGACTCTTTTGACGAGACTGGGCTGTTTTCAAATTCTCACGAATGATGCGAACTTGCTCTTTTGCCTCCTGGATCATGTCCGGTCCAAAGAATTGTCTTTCACCGGTTTCTGACCAGTTCAAAGGTGTTCGACATCTTCGTCCATAGAGAACCTCAAAAGGAGCTTTCTTGAGGCTGGATTGGTAGCTATTGTTATAGGCAAACTCGGCGAAAGGAAGACATTTCTCCCAATCCATACCGAATGAGATCACACAAGCTCTGAGCATGTCTTCGAGAATTTGATTGACCCGTTCCACCTGACCACTCGACTGAGGGTGGAAAGCGGTACTGAAGGAAAGATGGGTTCCCATGGCAGTTTGGAAACTCTCCCAGAAATGAGAAGTGAAAAGACTGCCACGGTCTGAATTGATCTCTAGTGGAACACCATGAAGTGACACTATTCGAGAAATATATAAGTCAGCAAGCTGACTAGCAGTGATACTTTCCCGAACAGGAAGGAAGTGAGCCACTTTGGAAAGACGATCAACGACTACGAAGATAGCGTTATTCCCTTTCTTGGTCCTGGGAAAGCCGGTGATGAAGTCCATACCAACTTTATCCCATTTCCACTCAGGAATAGCTAAAGGCTGAAGGGTGCCAGCAGGCCTTTGATGCTCTGCTTTAACGCGACGACAAACGTCACATTTAGCAATGAACTCAGCGATTTCTCTCTTCATCCTAGTCCACCAGAACCTCTGGCGTAGGTCCTGATACATCTTAGTGCTACCGGGATGAATCGTGAGAGGAGATTCATGCGCCTCCTTAAGAATCAACTGCCGAAGATGTTGCTTCTTGGGAACCACCAAGCGATTCTCAAAGAAAACAACACCACGATCATCCATAGAGAAACATCCACCAACTCCCTTCTTAATGTTTCTCTTGATCCGGGTAATCCCCGTATCATGCTTCTGGGCTTCTATGATAAGGTCCACAAGGGTAGGTTTCGCCACCAAGGTAGAAAGGAATCCATGAGGAGCAATGTGAAGATTAAGCTTACAGAATTCCTCATGGAGAAGTGGTTGGCCTTGCTGCAACATGAGATTGTTGCAATAGGATTTACGGCTTAGAGCATCAGCCATGACATTGGCTTTGCCTGGGGTGTAGGTAATCCCTAGATCATAATCTGTGATCAACTCCAACCAACGTCTTTGCCTAAGGTTCAGATCTGGTTGGGTGAAGATATACTTGAGACTCTGGTGATCGGTGTAGATCTCGCAACATTTACCAAGAAGGTAATGTCGCTAGGTCTTGAGTGCATAGACTACGGCTGCAAGCTCTAGATCATGGGTAGGATAATTATCCTCATGTGGATGCAACTGTCGAGATTCATAGGCAATCACATGACGATCCTGCATAAGAATGCAACCTAGTCCCTGTCATGAGGCGTCGCAGTAGATAATAAAGTCTTTAGTGAAATCCGGTGGCACAAGTATGGGAGAAGAAGTGAGGCGTCTTTTCAGTTCCTGAAAACTGTACTCACACTGTGGGGACCACTCAAACTTTTTATCTTTCTTGAGAAGTTCCGTGAGGGGTTTGGCTACTTTGGAGAAGTTTCAACAAAGCGGCGACAATAGCTGGCTAGGCCAAGGAAACTCCTAACTTGTTTAACGGTCTCAGGTGGAGTCCAATCGAGAACGGCTTGAACTCTCTCGGGATTGACAGCAATGCCCTTACCAGAGATTACGTGGCCTAAGTAGGTCACTTCTGGCAACCAAAATTCACACATGGAGAACTTGGCATAAAAGCGGTGCTCTCTGAGTTTTTCTAACACAAGTCTAAGATGTTCGGCATGCTCTTCCTCGTTCTTCGAGTAAATAAGAATGTCATCAAGGTAAACCACGACGAACTTATCTAAGTACTCCATGAAGATCGAGTTCATCAAGCGGGAGAATGTGGCTGGAGCGTTGGTTAGGCCAAAGGACATGACGGTGTACTCGTACTGGCCATAACGAGTGACAAAAGCTGTCTTGGGAATGTCCCCGTTTCTGATTTTGATTTGGTGGTATCCTAACCTCAAATCCATCTTGGAGAAAACTGAGGATCCAGCGAGCTGATCATATAGGTCGTTGATCCTGGGGAGCGGATACTTGTTCTTTATCGTGACCAAATTAACGGGACGATAATCTACAATCATCCAGTCCGTACCGTCTTTCTTCTTAACAAAGAGGACGGGGCAAGCCCAAGGAGAAGAACTAGGACGGATGAAACCCTTTTGCAAGGACTCATCAAGTTGTTTCTTAAGCTCGGCTAGTTCTAAGGGTGCCATCTTGTAAGGTCTCCTAGAGATTGGAGCTGTTCCTGGGATAAGATCTATGACGAACTCTACATCTCTGTCAGGTGGAACACCTGGCAGTTCCTCTGGAAAGACATCCGGAAAGTCACGGACTACCGGGATATCTTCAAGGTCTGGAAGAGGGCTGGCATTAAGAGAATAGAGCTGACGCTTTGCAACTCTAGTGGAGACGGTGACTATCTTGCCAGATGGGTGTGTAAGCTGAACAGATCTTGTGTAACAATCAATCTTGGCATGATGAGCTGTCATCCAGTCCATACCCAAGATGATGTTAATATCTGAGGACTTGAGGGCTACAAGTGATGCAAGGAATACAAGTCTATCAACAAGGATTTCGTTACCATGGCTGATTCTGGTGGTCTGCCATCTAGACCCTGGGGTTTGGATTTCAAGCAGAGTTGGCATATCACAAAATGACATGTCGTGCAAACGAGCATAGCCTTCAGAAATGAAGGAGTGAGATGCCCCAGTATCGAATAGAACTGATGCTGGGTGACAATTGACAAGGAGTGTACCAAGAACGACATCTGGATCATCATGAGCGTCTTTAGCTGAGACGTGATGCACACGTCCACGTTCAGTGGGAACTGACTTGACACTGATCATCTTGCGTGATGGCTTAATACAGCCAACAGTCTTCTCGGGCTGGGGTGGAGCATAACTAGTCTGAGAGCAATCACATGCATAGTGTCCTGGCTTCCCGCATGTGAAGCAAGTCCCTGAGGTTGGACGTGGACCCGCACTGACAAGCGGTCTACCAGTAGGCAAGGGTGGAACATACGACTGAGCTGGGGAAGGCACCACATAGGATGGCCTCGGTGTATATCCGGAAGGAAGAACGGAGTTTGGAACCCAAATCCGGCGCTTCTGGGAACTAGAGCCAGAGGAAGATCCCAAATTACGGGTGTGCTTACGAGACTCCTCGTAAGTGAGCTGAGCTGTCTCTGCATTGATGGCCTTGTTCACAAGGGCTTGGAATGTATCACAATGATGCATGTGGAGATCACGGCGCAACTTGGGGTTGAGACCCTTTCGGAACCTAGCCTGCTTCTTGGCGTCCGTGGACACTTCTTCTGTGGCATAACGGGCGAGGTTCTCGAACTCTCTGCTGTAAGCATCAACAGCCATCTTATTCTGGGTGAGACTACAGAACTCTTCTCTCTTGCGATCGATGAGGGCCTGGGGAATGTGATGCTCGCGAAAAGCCTCAGTGAAATCCTTCCAGGTAGGAATCTGGCCAGCTGGAAGCAAAGCCTCATAGTTCTGCCACCAAAGACTAGCAGGACCTTCCAGGTGGTATGCGGCATAGGTGACCTTGTCATCTTCAGCTACGTTCGCAGAACGCAGCTTATGAGTGATGCTACGGAGCCAGTCATCTGCATCGAGTGGCTCGATGGAATGATGAAAGGTGGGGGGATGCAAACGAATGAAATCATGAATGGTAGCAGACCCTTTGAACTGATGTGCAGTGTTCTCCTCGATACGTGCCAACAAACGGTTAGACTCACGCTTGTTCCTCTCCATCTCTAGCATGAACTCTATCAACGAAGGCTGGTCGGGAGGATCCTCATCCCAACCATCTCCGTGGTTCTGGCTACGAGCAACGGAACTTCGCTTGGCTGATGACATCCTGAGAGACGAACCAAGGATGGAGTCAGCATCAACTATGGACTGTAGAATGTAGGACAAGGAATTAGTATCTCTCGAACTCCTAGGGAAAATTCCGGCAGCATAACGGCAGTAAAATGGTCAGAATGAGACATCCTACTAAAAATGGGGTGGTAACATACTCATCATCATCACTCAAGGTTCTGAGGTAGTACTAAACAGACTACACCGGAAGTACTCGAAAACTGGGGTATGACTCTGATCAACCAATCCTAAGGGACTACGGAGTAGTAACATGTGATCCTGATAGATGGAAGAGAAGCCTAGTTCCTTAATCCCGTCGGAAAGATAGGATGACTCAGATCAGAAGGTCATGAGGTATAAGGAGTAAAAAGAGCCTTACGTTCCAACCCACAATCAATTCCCTTACATAACTAACGATTTTCTATACTCAACTTCGACCGGTATGGCTTGGTAATCCTACAGGCAGCCAGGCTCTGATACCAGCGCTGTCAGGACCCCGACTCAATGCCACATCGATCTAGCATGTAACACCTCATATCACTTTGCGGCCTCACGCACGGTATCCCCACGGGTGTCGCCTTACCTTTGCCCGGGACCGTTTGCGCATTTTGGCACACGTATATGATGGTGTCGCTAGCATCCATATGATAAAGAGCCCGGGCTGACATGGCTAGTCGCAAACCCAAAGTGGCACTAACTTACAGGGACAGGCATCCATGACCCAGCATCGAACGTGTCGGTCATCAACGAGTGAATCCAGGCTGTAGCACTGGGCTAATAGGACTCCGGTGAACCGGGCTGTAGCGGGCTAGCAGGACTCCGGTATTCATCGCGTGGCATTTCCCTGAAGGGACAGACACAGGATCGAAGAAGGACACATGCCGGCCTGCCTAAGTGTTCCGGAGCAGTAGCAAGCTACCAGGGCTCAGTGGAAGCACTAGGAGACATTTCCCGGTAAGAGAGGCTACTAAGAATAAACAACTAGATAGTCAGATCCCACACATAGCAATACACATTACACGTACGCATAACATGCAAGTATGTGCTGTACAACATGGCATCATAGCATAACTCAACAATCATATAGATAAAGGCTCAGAAGAGCCATCATAGCATTTATTGCAAACAGGGGTCAAAAAACCCATCATACAGAGCATACAAGCAACAAGCGGAAGCATTACATGTCTGGGTACAGACATCTACAAATGAAAAAGGCTGAAGAGCCTGACTATCTACAACATCCGATCAAGATCGTAGCTGAGGTACAAGCTACTTGTCGAAGTCCAAGAGAACACTAGTAAGACCGAAGTCTCCGCTGCAAAACATAAATAGAGCAACATGAGTACAAAGGTACTCAGCAAGACTTACATCAGATCCTACCATACATGCATTTGTGTCAAGGGGGTAATGTGGAGTTTAGTTGTAGCAAGCCAGCTTTGACTCTGTGGCTATCCTGTTCTACGACTACCAGAAACTCTTGAGGTGATATGGCGCACACGAGTCCACTAATCACCACACAATACACTACTATGGATTCATCCCCGTCTCCCTACGAGAAGGCCATCCATAGCATTCACACTTGTCTTGAGCATTTTAGAGTATCCACTTCAAGTTGTCTATGTACCATGTAAGCATCCAAGAAGTCCATAACCGCGGACCCGGCTATTCGAATAGATCATGTTAACCCTGCAGGGGTGTACTTCTTCACACACGCTCTCGCCACTTACCGCCATGTACACATCATGTATCTCGGCAACCTTCAAGCGGAAGCCTGGCGAGGGTGTCGGCCACGACCTGACTAACCACACAAGACTCTAGCCCAGGTTTATCGCCTATTCGGGTTCCATCCGCAAGGAGATCCGGCCGGGGTGTCGCTCACGGCCCCAAATGATGTGAGCAGGGTTCCCAAGCCCACCATCCGGGTGCCACTTGGTACACCGTGCCACGTGTGCCTAGTCTGTCCCAAGCCCACCCTGCCGGGTGCCACTTGGTAGAAAAATAGCACTACCTACAAACACCAAAAACTAGTTGCGACTCCTGGACAGAGACGAAGTTGGTTAATAAGTCGAGAGGGGTCGAGTTACCCGAACCCAATGCGTGGTAGTATCGAGTCATTGGACAACATACATAGAACTCAGTGCTTAAGGACGGTTCCAGTGAGACAACCCACCATGTACTCCTACATGGCCTCTCACCGCTACCTTTACCAAATCGTGTTCACACACACTTCACTCTCAGCATCAGAACATATCGTAACACTCCAATTCATTCCCAACGAACCAGACCTGACACAACTCTAAGAAATAGCAGGCATAGCATGGTAGGAACACAACAATGGCTTCAATCAACTCCTACACATGCTAGTGGGTTTCAACTATTTACTGTGGCAATGACAGGTCATGCAAAGGAATGGGTTCAACTACCGCAGCACAAAGTAGCAGATGAACGGTTGTTGTCCTAATGCAATAACTGAGAGCAGGAGCGAGAGAGTAGGGTTTTATCGAAATGAACAAGGCGGTTTGCTTGCCTGGTAAATCAACAGGGGAGGCACTGCTTCATAGATAGGCACTCTGGAACAGACTCCGGAGCAGGACCTATCGAGAAGGAACAGTGTCGGCAATCAAAACACAATCATATGCAACAATATGATGCATGAACATGGCATGTAGATGTGATGCTGTTTGAGCTAAAGCAACTAGTAATCATTTGGTTTGAAGTCCATTTGAACCAAAGGTTCAAATGCATCTCCAAATTAAGCTCCTATATATGCCATAATGTGTTTTCTCATATTCAGCATGTATAAGTTGGTTTGTCATGCATGAAACTAGTACAGATGGAAAGATTGCATTTTTCTGATAATTTTTCATATATAAATTATTTTAATCTGAGCTACGGTTGAATTGTTATGAATTTTTGAAGTTTAAAACAATTTCTGGAATTTTCTGATTAAATTTAAATCCAGAAATCATATATTGCGCCAGCATGACGTCAGAACGACGTCGGTAGGTCAACGCGGCTGACTGGGGTCAAACCTGATGTGTGGGGCCCACACGTCAGTGACAGGGGGTTAGACAGAGGGTTAATTTGATCCTAATTAAAAGTTAGTGGCGCTGGGGCCCACTGTCAGTGTCAGGGGGGTTAATTAACAGTGATTAGCACTAAGCTAACCACCTGCCGACGGGGCCCACTCGTCAGGCCGGCGAGGTCGTCGGCGGCGACCTCTGGACGCGGCGGCGTCCGCGAAACAGGCCACGGGGCGGCGTCGGAGAGCATCGGGGCGTAGCCCGGGCTCTCGCGCATCTGGTGGGGCAGGTGGAAGGAGCGGGGGAGGCCGGAGCTCGCTGGAGCAAAGCTCGCGGCGGCGGCCGGAGCTCGGCTTCGAGCGGGAACGGGCTGCGGGGCACGGGGAGGCCACCTGAGGGGCTCGGCGGCACCCTCGTGGCACTGGGAGCGCGAAGGGATGCTCGGTTTGGGCGGAGGCGGGCCGAGACGGCGACGGCGACATGGACGGCGGCGAGAGCTTCGGCCGTGGTGGGGAACGGCGCTACGGCGCGGAAACGAGGGGGAGAAGAGAGGGGAACGGTGGCGGAGCTCACCGCGGACCCAGCGAAGGCGTCAGCGGACTCGGGGACGTCCTGCGTGCGGCGAATCGACGGCGGTGGTGGTCGGAGCCCGAGGTGGAAGACGACGGCAATGGCGGCTCCACAGGGCGTCCGGCGTCTTGTGGCTTGATGGGGAGCTTCAAGGCGAGGGGGCGGAGCTCCTGCGCGTGTCGGGGAGGCGAGGGGAGGCCGGTGGCGGCGGCTATGGCGAACGGCGGCGACCGACGCGTTCGGACACGGGAGAGAGAGAGCGAGGGAGAGGAGAGGAAGAATCGGAGGAAGAGTGAGAGGGTACTGGGGGGGCGTGGCGATGCG
This sequence comes from Triticum dicoccoides, assembly GCF_002162155.2. Classification (NCBI taxonomy): domain Eukaryota; kingdom Viridiplantae; phylum Streptophyta; class Magnoliopsida; order Poales; family Poaceae; genus Triticum; species Triticum dicoccoides. Next base: position 209,939,502 of record NC_041388.1, read on the forward strand.
CGGGATCGTCCAGAGCGACGGGGGGGGGGCCAGGCAAACAGGGAGGCTGGTGGCGTGGCGCGGTGGCGCGCGCGCGCGCCGGGCACGCTCCCCTCCCTCTGTCGAGGACGAAGACGACAGAGGAGGAGGCGGGCTGGGCCGCCTGCTGGCTGGGCCGGCCTGCTGCTGCTGGGCCAGAGGCGCCAGGTAGAAGCCCAGGTAAGGTTTTCCTGTTTTAATTTCTTTTTTTCTAAATTTTCTGACATTTGTTCTGATTTAATAAAATACTAAATCAATTTATTACCTTATGCCAATTTTTGCAGGAGCTAGATATATTATTCCAGAGCTCCTTTATAAATGGCATAATTTTTGGACCATATTTCATATATATAACAATATATATCCAAAGCAAATAATTATCGGATTAATCCAAATGGCCAAAATTAAATATCCATGAGCTCCTAAAAATATTGGTTTGATTTTTATCTCTGTCCAATATTTTCAGAGGGCAACATGAGCATTTTCTTGGACCCTTTTGGAGAAATTTTTATTTGGGTCATTTTCAAAAATGATTCTGAGGGTTCCACCAATCCTCATTTCAAATTTAAATGAAATTTAAATATGATGCACAAATGGCTAGCTAGTCTAAGTCATACCAGACTAGGGATGTGACACCTTTACCCTTTTTCTTGAAACGGGTGGTCTTGTTGACCATCAACACTTGATGTTCTTTCTTGATTTCTATCTCCGTAGCCTTTAGCATCGCGAAGAGCTCGGGAATAGTCTTATCCATCCCTTGCATATTATAGTTCATCACGAAACTCTTGTAGCTTGGTGGCAGTGGTTGAAGAATTCCGTCAATGACACTATCATCCGGAAGATTAACTCCCAGTTGAATCAAGTGATTACTATACCTAGACATTTTGAGTATATGTTCACTGACAGAACTATTATCCTCCATATTGCAGCTGTAGAACTTGTTGGAGACTTCATATCTCTCAATCCGGGCATTTGCTTGAAATATTAACTTTAACTCCTGGAACATCGCATATGCTCCATGACGTTCAAAACATCGTTGAAGTCCCAATTCTAAGCCGTAAAGCATGGCACACTAAACTATTGAGTAGTCATCAGCATTGCTCTGCCAGACGTTCATAACATCTGGCGTTGCTCCTGCTTCGAGTTTGGCACCTAGCGGTGCTTCTAGGATGTAATTCTTCTATGCAGCAATGAGGATAATCCTCAAGTTACGGACCCAGTCCGTGTAGTTGCTACCATCATCTTTCAACTTTGCTTTCTCAAGGAATGCATTCAAATTCAATGGAACAATAGCACGGGCCATCTATCTACAACAACAGAGACATGCAATATACTATCAGGTACTAAGTTCATGATAAATTAAAGTTCAATTAATCAAATTACTTAAGAACTCCCACTTAGACAGACATCCCTCTAATCATCTAAGTGATCACGTGATCCATATCAACTAAACCATGTCCGATCATCACGTGAGATGGAGTAGTCTTCAATGGTCAATATCACTGTGTTGATCATATCTACTATATGATTCACGCTCGACCTTTCGGAATCAGTGTTCTGAGGCCATATCTTCATATGCTAGGCTCGTCAAGTTTAACCCGAGTATTCTGCGGTTGCAAAACTGGCTTGCACCCGTTGTATGTGAACGTAGAGCTTATCACACCCGATCATCACGTGGTCATTGATGTTCTGCTTTCACTCTTAGACAGACATCACATTCATTCATGAATTGAGCAATCTCTTGCTTCATTCGTGTCCACCAATACGATTGCTTGAGGTCATGGTACATCTTTGAACTGCCTAGATGAATGGAAAGAAGAGAATTGTGTGTTTCGTTCATTATGACCTTCCTTAGATCACCTTTAGTAAGCACAAGATGGTCCTTGAAGAATAAAGTGTCTCTGTCATCAATGCGATAACACTTGTATTTGGATAATCCCTTGGCAATACCGTGTTTCATCTTCTTGACCATGGTATCAAGGAGTTGTGCCTCACGAATTTGCTCTTCCAAAGTTGGAGTGACATGAAGGTTGGCAAGAAAAACTTGAGGAACAACTTGGAGGTTGAGCTTGCGGAAAGCTTCACAATTATCCAGTTGGAATGGCTTGAGAATTAAGATGTTGCAATAAGCCTTTCTGCTCAAAGCAACTGCAATCACATTTGCCTTGCCTGGAGTATATTCAATACTTGGATTGTACCCTTGAATCATTTTGACCCAACGAGTTTGGCAGAGGTTGAGGTTGGGTTGAGTGAAGATATATTTGAGGCTCTTGTGATCGGTGAAAATGTCCACTTGCCTTCCCAACAAGAGATGTCTCCATGTTATAAATGCATGGACAACTGCCGTGTCAGGACCCCGATCATATGTCACACCGATCTAGCATGTAACACATCATATCACTTTGCGGCCTCACGCACGGTATTCCCACGGGTGCCACCTTACCTGGCCCGGGACCGTTTGCGCCTTTTGGCTCACGTATATGATAGTGTCGCTAGCATCCATATGACAGAGAACCCGGGCCGACATGACTAGTCGTAAACCCAAGGTGGCACTAACTTATAGGGACAGGCATACATGACCCAGCAACGAACATGTAGGTCATCAACGTATGAACCCAAGTCGTAGCAACCTACAAGGACTTAAAGGAACAACACATGACATTTCCCCTAAGGGACAGACACAGGAACGAAGAAGGACACATGCCGGCCAGCCTAAGTGTTCCGGAGCAGTAGTAACTGGGTTAGCAGGACTCCGGTAAACTGGGCTATAGCAGACTACCATGGCTCAGTGGAAGCACCAGACTACATTTCCTCATAAGAGAGGCTACCAAGGATAGACAACTAGTTTGTCGGATCCCACACACACCAAGCATTTCAATAACATACACACAATATGCTCGATATGTGCAAATATGACATGGCATCACAACAAAACTCTATGACTCAAAGTATTTATTCATTAGGCTCCGAGGAGGCATATATTACAAACATGGGTCTGATGACCCAGCATTCAAGTCATACAAGCAATAAGCATATGCGGAAGCTTAACTTGTCTGGGTACAAACAGCTACAAATGAAAAGGCTGAGAAGCCTGACTATCTACAAGACCCTGCCAAGGGCACAAGATCGTAGGTGAGGTAACAAGCTGAACGTCGAAGTCCACGCGGAACTACTAGTGAGACTGAAGTCTCTCTACAAATACATAAATTAAGCAAACGTGAGTACAAATGTACCCAACAAGACTTACATCAGAACTATCTACATATGCATCAGTATCAACAAGGGGGGTGGAGTTTAACTACAACAAGCCAAGTTTGACTCGGTGGCTATCCTAAACTACGACTGCAAGCAACTCTTTTGAGGTGGCACATACGAGTCCACATATTCACCATATCAATACACCACTATGGATCCGCTCCGGTCTCCCTACGAGAAGGCCATTCATAGCACTCACGCTTATCTTGGGCATTTTAGAGTATCCACTTTCACTTGTCTATGAACTGCACAAGCAACCTAGAGGTCCTTTACCGCGGACACGGCTATTCGAATAGACCATTTATAACCCTGCAGGGGTGTACTTCTTCACACACGCTCTCGCCACTTACCACCATGTACACGTCGTGTATCTCGGCAACCTTCAAGCGGAAGCCTGACGAGGGAGTCGGCCACGACCTGACTAACCACACAAGTCTCTAGTCCAGGTTTATCGTCTATTCGGGTTCCATCCGCAAGGAGATCCAGCCATGGTGTCGCTCACAGGCCCAAAAGATGAGAGCAGGGTTACCGGGGCACGAAACGGGCGTCTCGATACACCCTGCCTCGTGTCTCTACCGCATCATAGCCCACCCCTAGGGTCACTGCTGCGCACGGCCCCCAACACATATCCTACAAACACCAGAAACTAGTTACAACTCCTAGATAGAGATCAGGTTGATTAATAAGTCTAGAGAGCTTGGAGTGCCCGGAGCCCAATGTGTGGTAGTAGCTGTTCATGGATCACAAACACAGAACTCGGTTCCTGAGGATGGTTTCAATGAGACAACCCACCATGTACTCCTACATGGCCTCTCACCGCTACCTTTACCAAATCGTGTTCACACACTTAGCTCACACACAGTAGGACATGTTCATCACCATTCTAATCCATACCCGATGAATCAGAACTGACTCAACTCTAAGCAGTAGCAGGCATGACAAACAAGCATGAACGAGTATGCACATCAGGGCTCAAACAACTCCTACCCATGCTAGTGGGTTTCATCTATTTACTGTGGCAATGACAGGTCATGCAGAGGAAATGTGGTTCAACTACCACATCATGTAAGAGTTGAATCATTGTTGTCCTAATGCAGTAAAAGGGAGCAGGAGCAAGAGAGTGGGATTGTATCGGAATGAACAAGGGGGTTCTGCTTGCCAGGCACTTCTGAAGATAGTATAGTTCTTCATCGGTGTCATCGATCTCATCGTCGGAACCACGTTTACTGAGAGGGGACAGTTACCGACAACAGAGAGAAAACACAATCAATGCAATGCACAATATGATGCATGATCATGACATGGCAACATGCTGTGATTTGACCTAATGCAGCTAACAACGATTCAAATGAAGTTGGTTTGAATACAAGATTCAAATTCAAACTCCATATGTGATTATTCGAATGCCATTTAATTGATTTGACCTGATCAGCAGGCATAAGTTGCTCAAATGTGCATGAAAAAGATACAGATGGTTAGATTGGATTTTTCTGGTAATTTTTCTTATATAAATTATTTCATTTGGAGTTACGGTTGAATTTCTATGATTTTTAGAAGTTTAGGACATTTTCTGAAATTTCCTGGTTATTCTAAATTCAAACTAATCCAGGAAATGACTTATTGCATCAACAAACGTTAGGGTGACGTCAGTAGGGTCAACAGGGCTGCCACGGGTCAAACCTGACTGGTGGGACCCGTAGGTCAGTGACACAGCGCTGGCTAGAGTCACAAATAGGTGGGCCTGGTCCACGGCCACGTCAGCGAGGTCAAAACTGACCCGTGGGTCCTAGTGGGTTATGAACTAATCTAAATAGAGAGTTAATTAAAATAAACAGGCATAGGGGCCCACATGGCAGTGGCTCAAGGGGGTGTGATTAGTGCTAACTTAAACTGTGCCACGTAGGCAAACGACGTTTAAGCCGCCGGTGACCAAATCCCGCGGCGGTGGCTCGCCGACGTTGCTCGGGACGGCGCTACAGGGCATCACTTCACGCGCAGTTTGCAGCTACAGCGAGCTGGCAGTGGGGCACATCCAGTGGCGGCCGCGTGGTGCGTTGGGGGTGTGTGTAGCAGCTGCGACGACGAGCCGGGCGACCGCCGGAGTTCGGGCATCCATGGTTTAGGCGTTACGGGGCACGGCGGTCGCGGCCGATGGACTTTATGGGTTTCTGGGATCACCAGGAGCACGCGGAGGCAACAAGCGTAGGTGGAGGAGCCCGGAAGCATGAAGCTCACCGGACATGGCGGCGGCCGGAGCTCGGGTTCGCGGTGACGGTAAGTAGCGAATGGGAAAGGAGGGGTGAGCAAGGGGAGGAGCAGGAGCTCATAGTGAACTCGATGGCATCTTCGATGATGTCAGGGAAGCCCGGACGGCGACGAATAGGACGGGGCGGCGCTCGGTGCAGAGGGAGAAGACAACAATGATGGCTGCGTTGCGTGGCGCTCTGGCGTTGTTTGGCTTGGCGAAGATGATGAGCAGGTCACGACGAAGCTTCCAGAGAGGGGAGGGGGCGCGGGGACAGCAGTGGCTATGGAAACGGTGGTGGTGCGCTCATGGCCGGCTCGTCCATGGGGAGGAAATGAGAGAGGGAGGCGAGGCGAAAAGTGAACGAGGGGTGGGATTGATACATATGTCTCCACGATGCAAGGCGAGGACGCAGGAGGCGTCGACAACACGAAGCAGGAGGTGGCCGCTTGGCGCATGCGAAGTCTTTCCCTCTGCCTACTGGCAGAGGTTGAAGATGACTTGCAAGGTCCAGGTGGTGAGCTGGGCCAGCCGGCTTGCTGGGCTGCAGGTGTGTCTTCTCTCTCTCTTTCTAGTTTCTACTTTTGTTCCATTTTCTAATTTCTGCTTTATGTTTTGCAACTAAAATACCAACCAAAACACTTTGGTTAATTCTGTAAATTTTTGTGAGGAATATTTGAATTATTTTCAAACCACACAACAAATTTCAGAATATTTCAAGCAACCAATATTAAATGGTAAATTTTAAACTCCAACTCAAATACCATAATGATTTAATTCAATGAACAAAATGTCCTGAAAAAATATACATCATCTCTGGTAGAGGCTTTCACCTTTCTCCATAAATCAAGAACATTTTTATAATGGTATTTTGAGTTCATTGAAAATATTTTGGTTGAACCTATTTGAGTTCCTCTGGTGCTAGGGTTTTTATCATCCCCATTTCAAGTTTAAGAAAAATTTATACATGATGCATGGATGCTCACTGATGCAATTAATTACAACCAACACTCTAGGTGTGTGACATGCCGCCAACTCAAGATCGTGAGTGGGGTAGTTCCTTTCGTTGGGCTTCAACTGACGAGAAGTATAGGCGACAACTTTCTTCTCTTGCATTAACACGGCACCGACACCTTGCAATGAGGCATCGCAGAAAACTACGAATGGCTTGGACTCATCAGGAGGAGTTAAGACAGGAGCTGTGGCAAGTTTCTCTTTGAGAGTGTTGAAAGCAACGTCACACTCAGGAGTACAGGAATACTTGACATGCTTCTAGAGGAGGTTGGAAAGAGGCTTCGCAATCTTTGATAAATTCTCAACGAATCTTCGGCAATAGCTTGCAAGCCCAAGGAAACTGCGGAGCTACTTGACATTCTGAGGAGGTCCCCAGTTGAAAATTGTAGAAACCTTCTCTGGATTAATACTTGGCGGAGATGATGTGGCCAAGGTAAAGAACTTCATCAAGCCAAAAATCGCATTTAGGGAACTTCGCGCAGAATTGATACTTTCTGAGCTTGTCGAGCACCAATTGCAAATGTTTGGCATGATCCTTCTTATTCTTGAAGAACACCAAGATATCATCGAGATACACCAGGACGAATTCATTTGTGTAGGGGTTGAAGATGAAGTTCATCATGCGAGAGAATATTGGAGGGCATTGACAAGGCCGAAAGACATGACAGTGTATTCATAAGAACCAAAGCTTGTTCTGGATGCTGTCTTGGGGATATCTTCTTCGCGAATGCGAATCTGATGATAACCCATATGGAGGTCAAGCTTGGAAAGCACCTTTGCACCTTTGAGTTGCTCGAATATATCATTGATGGTGGGAAGTGGATACTTGTTTTTGATTGTCTTCTTGTTCAATGGACAGTAATTGACGCAGAGTCGGTCTGTGCCATCCTTCTTCTGGACAAAAAGAACACCACAACCCCACGAAGATGAACTCGGTCTGATTAGTCCCAGACGCTCTTGTTCATCGAGCTGTTTCTTCAATTCTTTCAGCTCCTTTGGCCCAAGCTTGTATGGACGCTTGCTAACGGGTTTAGTACAAGGCTCAAGATCAATAACGAACTCAATTGGCCGGTGAGGAGGCATACCTGGAAGATCTTCTGGAAAGACGTCTTGGTATTCACAAACAACTGGAATTTGAGAAATAGCGTCTAACTCGCCCTTCTCATTGAAAGAAAAGAACCGAACGGTTTCATCACGAGCGGCATAGATGATCACATACACATAAGAGTGTGTCAATTTAATTTCTCTGGCAGCACAATCAAGGAAGGCCTTGTGCTTAGAGAGCCAATCCATGCCGAGAATTAGATCAATATAAGAGCCGCCGAGAACAATTGGGGAAGCCAAGAATTTATACTTGCCCATCTTGATAGAGACATCGGGAGCTACCAAACTAGAAGTCATAAGCTTTCCCGGGGAAACGACTTGCATAACTTTCGACCAAACTTATGTGCCAACATTGTGCTCCGATGCAAATGGGTATGACATGAAAGAATGAGATGCACCAAAATCAAACAATACTTTTGCAGGAATGGAGTTAACTGAAAGGTTACCCATGATCACCTCTGAAGAATACTCTACTTGAGCTGCATTCATCATCTTCACCTTTGCATGCTTTGGGCTGTGCTTGACCACTTCACTGCTTGAAGACCTCACAGGAGGAGGTGGCGGAAGGCGCCTTTGGTTGAAGCACTTGTTTGCATAGTGACCGTTCTGCTGACACTTGTTGCACGTAACCTCTGAGAGCAGACGATGATAAGGAGTAGGAGCACCTGCCCTCGGAGCTTGAGTCTAAGACTTGTTCTGATAGCCTGGGTTTGGTGGGTGGGAATATCCATGGCCACCTTTGTTCTTCTGATGGTAGGGCTGACGAAACTAAGGAGGCGGAGGAAGCCAGAGCTTCTGTTGCTTAGCTGCCACTTGTGAGGAAGAAGACTGAACTGCATCCCTAATTTTCTTCTTTAAAGCCTCACACTTGAGTTGAGCACCTTCTTGATTGAGGGCCATTGAGGGAGTCCTATATTAGGGGGTATCCGGACAGCCGGATTATATCCTTTGGCCGGACTGTTGGACTATGAAGATACAAGATTGAAAGACTTCGTCCCGTGTCCGGATGGGACTCTACTTGGCGTGGAAGCCAAGCTAGGCAATACGGATATGTATGTCTCCTCCTTTGTAACTGACCTTGTGTAACCCTAGCCCCCTCCGGTCTCTATATAAACCGGAGGGTTTTAGTCCGTAGGACAACATACAATCGTACCATAGGCTGGCTTCTAGGGTTTAGCCTCTCCTATCTCGTGGTAGATCAACTCTTGTACTACTCAAATTATCAAGAATAAATCAAGCAGGACATAGGGTTTTACTTCCATTAAGAGGGCCCGAACCTGGGTAAAACATCGTGTCCCCTGCCTCATGTTACCATCCGCCTTAGACGCACAGTTCGGGACCCCCTACCCGAGATCCACCGGTTTTGACACCGACATTGGTGCTTTCATTGACAGTTCCACTATGTCGTCGCTGTAAGGAAGGATGCCTCGTCTCGTTGTTAAAACGACATTACTGCCGGGGGAGCCCTGGCTATCGGCCAAACTCTCCGGCTTGGCAGTTTCATCATGACCGCCCGTTCGGCCGTTGCACCGACGATGACCTTCCGGGTTATCAAAAACAGCCTCCACGCCAGCTTGGAATTCGCCGAGCAGATGGATCCAATGGAGCTCTCTTCCCTAAACTAGCTCTTGGATCATATCACCGCCTTGGGAGTCGCTACAGACTATGATCGGATTGGGCTTAAACCCAATCAAAGGGAGATTATCTCTCCACCGGCCACCCACCATATTGCGGTAGTGGAGGAACATTGCGGCGATTCTTCCTCTGTTTTGAGGACTAACTATGTCCGGATTCCAGAGCTCTCCGAGCCGGATACCCGCTTACGGGAGGACATCACCCAAGCCCTGAACCTAGAATCAGGCAGCGGGCCAGACTTATCGGGCAACACTCCGGAACTCGAACTTCCAAGATTGGAAACTCCTCGGCCCCTGGGTCTCAGATCAGGTAGGGGTTCGGACTCAAATCCACCCACCCACCCAGGCATAAACGATCTTTCCCACATCAGGCAAGAGCCCCATGAAACAGTACATCATTATTGGGCCAGATTCCTCCTTGTGATGAACAAGGTTAAGGACTGTCGCGAGGAAGATGCAGTCTCATTTTTCTGCAATAATTGCACGGGAAAGGGAATCCTTAACGCCTTAAGTCGCCATGACATATCACGCTTCGCTGACTTGGCGTCCATAGTACGAAAGTACTGTGCGATGGAAAGCGCCTGGAAAACCGAAACAAAATTTTAGGATAATCTGGCTCAGAATATACACACAGTCCGAAGTAAAAGGATGCACTATCATAAGACACCCGAGTTAGTTACAAAGAAACAAAAACCGTCTACAGGGCATGGAACCGTATTGGAGGGATGGCTTAACGGACCCTGCAAAATTCATAGTACAGCGGATACCATACCAACACACAGCCTTAGAGCATGTTGGATACTCCGGCAGGTGGCCAAAGTGGTGAGGATCTTCTTATCCCAAATGCCACAGAGCACCATCCCGTGGATAACAATACGGTATTAACAGTTTTTGAAACCTTCGCATCAAATAGTAGGCGCAAGCGAACACTCCGCAGCCTCACCGAAATCTGCCACGTGACAGCAAGGAATCCATGCAGTGACATGGCTATTACCTTCAATGCCAGTGACGAACCTAAATTCCGAACTGCCCGAGCACCAGCTGCACTGGTCCTCAGTCCAATTGTGGATGGCTTTTGACTCACCAAAGTACTCATGGACGGCGGTAGTGGATTGAACCTCATCTATGAGGAAACTCTTAAAAAAATGGAAATAGACTGGAATCGCATTGAGCAAAGCAGCACAACCTTTAGAGGAATCATCCCCAATCGGGAAGCACGCTGTGCTGGGAAAATCACACTAGATGTGGTATTCGGCACGTTGGAGAACTATAGGCTGAAGAAATTACATTCCAAGTGGCCCCGTTCAGTAGTGGATACCACGCCCTTTTAGGACGGGAGGTGTTCACGATCTTCCAAGCCATACCCCAGTATGGGTACATGAAGCTCAAAATGCCCGGGCCCAACGGAATCATCACTCTCGCTAGTGATCCGGACACAGCACTCCGCGCCAAAAACAAAACAGCCGCATTGGCCCTCGAGGCAGTATCCGAAGCCCTTTCGGCCGAGGAATTAACTACGCTACGCTCTATGGTGGACAGGGACGACGTAATACTTGACAAGAGATCCAAGTCCACCCCTTTTAAACCAGTGGATGAAATAGTAAAATTCCATGTCCACCCAACGGACCCTACAAAAACAGCCTCCATCGGGGCACAGTTAAACCCCGCCGTGGACGCCGCACTAGAGAGTTCCTGCGCGAGAATTGGGACATATTTGCCTGGCACCCCTCAGACATGCCAGGAATCCCACGTAGGCTGGCCGAGCATAGCCTCAATATCCTAAAGGGATTCAAGCCGGTCAAGCAGGCTCTTCGGCGCTTCTCTGAACCTAATAGACATGCCATGGGAGAGGAACTAGCCAAGTTATTGGAGGCCGGATTCATTAGAGAAATAAAACACCCGGACTGGCTAGCAAACCTGGTGATGGTACCAAATAAGGACAAATCCTGGCACCTATGTGTCGATTTCAAGGACCTTAACAAGGCTTGCCCAAAGGATCCCTTCCCCCTCCCCCGCATTGATCAAATTATCGATGCTACCGCAGGACACGAGTCATTGTGTTTCCTCGACGCATACTCCGGCTACCACCAAATCAAGATGGCGGAGTCTGACCAAGCCGCAATGGCATTTATAACACCATACGGCCCCTTCTATTTCAACACAATGCCTTTTGGGCTCAAAAATGCCGGCGCAACATATCAGCGCATGATTCAGACATGTCTGGAGAAACAGATCGGCAAAACAGTAGAGGCACACGTAGACAATGTGGTCGTCAAAACCAAACACGTCAACTCTCTAATAGATGACTATAGGCTCACATTCGACAACCTCCGAACATACGACATCAAGCTCAATCCGGAAAAATGCGTTTTCGGCATACCAGCCCGAAAGCTCCTGGGTTTCATTGTCTCCAGTAGAGGAATTGAAGCTAATCCGGCCAAAATCCGAGCTTTGTCATAGTTGGCTACCCCAATAGACCTTAAACAAATCCAAAAATTAACTGGATGTGTGGCGCTCTAAGCCGCCTTATCTCCCGCTTAGGAGAAAAGGCATTACACCTCTCTCGCCTCCTTCGGCGCACCGAACACTTCAAGTGGACGGACGCTGCCACAGCCGGATTGGAAGAAATAAAGGCCATATTGGCAACCAACCCAATCCTGGCCGCGCCAAACATCAGCGAACCAATGCTGTTGTACATTGCGGCAACTCATCAGGTTGTAAGCGCAGTGCTCGTCGTCGAACGAGAAGCGGACGGACACAAATTCCCTCTTCAAAAGCCGGTATATTATGTATGCACTATCCTCACTCCATGCAAATCACGGTACCCACATTATCAAAAGATAGCCTATGCGGTATTCATGGCATCCCGGAAGCTGCGATAATACTTTCAAGAGTGCTCGGTTACAGTAGCCTCGGAAGTGCCACTTAATGATATTATAAACAACCGCGACGCCACGGGCCGGATTACCAAATGGGCCATTGAGCTCCTCCCGTTCGACATAACATACAAACCTCAGCGAGCCATCAAATCGCAAGTATTTGCCGACTTTGTCACCGAATGGACAGAAGCCGAACTCCCTAAAGAGTATGGAGCATACTCCAATTGGATCATGCACCTCGACGGCTCCAAAATGCTGGCTGGTCTGGGGGCTGGCATCGTCCTGACGTCCCCAACTGGAGATACAGTGCAATACATATTGCAGATACTGTATACAGACTCCAACAACGCAGCCGAATACGAAGCCCTGTTACATGGTCTTCGGATGGCAGTTTCCATGGCATTCAACGCCTAGAGGTGCGTGGGGATTCGAACCTCGCAATATCCCAAATAAATGGAGACTTCGATGCCAATGATCCGAAGATGGCGGCCTATCGAAACGCCGTCCTAAAGATGTTAGCTTGGTTCGAGGGGCTCAAATTTCACCATGTGGCTCGGGAAAACAATTAGGCGGCGGATATCCTCGCCCGCATCGGCGCAAAATGCGATGCGGTCCCCCCCAAAATCTTTTTGGAGAGGTTGTTTAAGCCATCCATGGCATGGGAAGGGGACACCGGTAACAACAGTCCAGACCGGGCCAAAATGCCCGATACCGAACACTCTGACATAATCGGAGGCTCTGCCATCGAAATAACACCTTCAGCCCACGTCATAATGGCCATCATTGCCCCGTGGACAGAACCATTCTTGGCCTACCTAACTAGGCATGAACTTCCTGTGGAACAAAATGAGGCACGCTGCATAGTGCGGCGATCTAAAGCTTACAAGGTCCACTAGGGAGAGCTGTATAAAAAAAGCACTACCGGAGTCCTTCAAAGGTGCATCTCCGAAGAGGAAGGGCGGAAGCTTTTGGCAGAAATTCATGCCGGACTTGGCGGCCATCACGCCACAGCCTGGGCCCTTATAAGCAAGGCCTTCCGTACAGGGATTTATTGGTCGACGGCCCGGGCAGACGCACAGGACTTGGTCCAACGCTGCGCTGATTGCCAGCTTTTTGCAAACCAAAGCCACATGCCACCCACCGCCCTCCAAACAATCCCCATTACCTGGCCCTTCGCAGTCTGGGGGATTGACATGGTTGGACCACTTAAAGGGGGAACCCATAAGAAAAAATACTTACTGGTCATGGTGGATAAATTCACCAAATGGATAGAAGCCAAACCTGTTAAAATAGCCGAATCCGGACCGGTGATAGACTTCATATCCGGGGTCGTACACCGTTATGGCGTCCCCCACATCATCATCACTAACAACGGCACGAACTTCACGCCTGATGAGGTAAAACTCTGGTGCAGCAACATGGGCATCAAGCTCGATTATGCTTCCGTCTATCACCCAAAAACCAACGGCCAAGTTGAGCGGGAAAATGGTCTTATCATGAGCGGCATTAAACCCAAATTAGTGCGGTCCTTAAAGGAGTCTAACACGCACTGGGTAGAGGTGCTCGACTCCGTACTCTAGGGGCTGCGGACCACGCCGAACCATACTACCGGATATACACCCTTTTTTATGGTGTAGGGTGCAGAGGCAGTTCTGCCCTGCGACATAATTCATGACTCTCCTCGAGTGCGCATGTACGAAGAAAGAGAAGCCGAGCTCGATTGGCAGGATAGTTTGGACACCCTAGAGGAGGAGCGCGACATGGCAAAAGCCCATTCCGCATTTTATCAGCAACAGGCTCACAGATACCAAAGTAGAGAAGTACGTGCCAAAACTAATAACGTTGGCGAGTTAGTTCTATGCCTGCTGGAGAAGAAAAAGTCCAAGCTCGAGCCCAAATGGGAAGGTCCCTTCATTATTGACCAAGTTCTGACCGGTGGAGCGTACCGTATGCGGGATGCATCGAATAATCGACTTGAGCCGAACCCATGGAACGCAGCAAGGCTCCGAAGATTCTATGCCTAGTGCCGGACTCTATGTTCGTTTCCTTCCTCTGTCCATTTTTTGCATATACATTATCTATCCTTTTTCTCTTTCTTTCTTTTATTCTTTCTCTAGGCCTTCAAGGGCCAACTTGTGCCTCGCTTGCACATTATAGATGCTCTAACCACGCTCATTATACCTGGGGGCTTCTTACACAGAAGCTTAATTATCTATCTGGGCTTCATGCCCAGCACATGTGTTACTCTTCCACATGTACCTTCTCTTCACCATTATATGCATCGATATGACTTAAGTTTTGGCCAAGCTGGGTTGCCTGGCTCTTGTATTTATGCCCTACGTTCCCGTTAATTCGGCTAGGGCATAAGGGGAGCACCTCTGCGATTGTTACTGCCGGGTCAGCCGAATGTGTACCTCAGACTGGGTGAAGCCGAAAGCTAGCATTCTTAAGGGAATATTCAGTCGGTGAACAAAAGATGATTTTTATTTATTTTCCATATGTGCCCCTAGATGTTTTTTGCTTGCGTTTCCCCTCGCAGTCCAAACATGCACTTTATGGCATGCGTACCCAGGGAAAGGAACCCTTAACGGAACTATTCTCCCTGGAAGATGTTTCTTACTACCCATGTAATATAACATAACTAGTTGGGCACTTGTCTGTTCAAGCACCAATGACCCCTACGCCTGGTCCCCATGCATACCCCGGTTTTTATATAACTGAGCGGGTATTCGGACACACTCCGGACTATCGGGTCACGAGGTTGAAGCGAAAAGGTCCGTCATGACAAATGATTTACAATCTGGCTAGAAGGCATTATACATGTCACTTTAATTACATAGTCATTACACCTCAGTCAGCACACGTTCGCCAGCCTTTAGCTGTTGTACGGCATGCTGTTCCTCCGGATTCTCTCCGGATTCATCTGCAATATCTACTGTTAGATCTGCAGCCACGCCGCACGCTATATGGTACCTATCATTCTTTGAAACAAATGTTACCACCTGGGGACTTTTTAGGTTCCTTCAATACGGCAACGGCGGCCCGAAGTTGGGTCCTGCATTCCTCCAGCTCCTGTGACATTCTTATATGTAAGAACCTGCACAATAGATGATCCTTAAATCAGGTCCACTAACTGTTTCAAGTCTCAGGGGCTACTGATACATATAATCATCAGATTTGCTTACCCGTACATCCCTTACATACTGGTCCGTGGCTCTGGCTAGACCACTTTGAGCAGCACGGAGGTACGCGTCTCCAGAATTGAAGGCATCAAATGCCTCTGGGGAGAAGCAAGCGTCATGGAGTACGGCTCGGCGACGCCTATGATTCATGGCGCTCTCCACTTCTGAATTTGTAGCGGATAGTCTATCTGCATCCTCTATAGGAGGAGTATCCGGCGTCCGCCTCATGTCGGCTTCCGCCTCTATGTCCGGCCCTGGAGCCCGACTTGTGGAAGCATGATCGGCAGCCTCACTGGACATATTCCGGCGAGCGTTTTTTCTGTTAAAGAAACATGGGCGTCATTACATTTTGAGAAAGATGACAACCACGGAGCGGGGTTTTTGTCATACCTCTGTGCCGGCGTCTCCGTCCTAACCGCCTTCCTTTTTGGCCTGCCCGGCCTCGGTGCCTCTTGTTGGCAAGTTGCTGCGGGTTTGGCACGGCGTCCCGAAGGCCTTCCCTGTAAAACACCATATGTATATGGTAGGTGAAGTGTCTAAAAGGGGATCCTAGTTTTTGGAGCTGGGATTTTTGGTTTTTCTTATGTGCGATGCGGGAAGCAGTCGGGGATAGTCGGCCGTAATGGCCACCATGGCGTCATCACAGCTTAATTGATAGAACTGCCGGTCTATCAGCTCCATGAATATGTCCGGATCTTCTTCGAGTCCGGGACCGAAGGCCCGGTCAAGGTCCTCTGGTTGTGGGGATGGGCTGTTGACCTCCCTTATGGCTTTCCGCAGTTCCTGCTGCACAATGGCAAGGTGAATACCTACGACAAAGAACGTGGGAAGAATGGGAGTAAGGAGATATAACTCACCTAACTTGGAGGGTTGTACATGGAGAATCCATCCCGTGGCTTGATGCGGATGAACTCCTCTTCCTCTCCCTTGAACAATTCGGACAGAATTTTTGCTAAAGCTGTAGCGTTGTCCAGACCCTTACGCCTGCAACGGGTGGTGTCATCTTCCCCGTTAAAACACCATAGGGGGTTCCCTCGATATTGAAGTGGTTGCACTCCCCGCATTATGCATATTGACATAACCTCGATTACTGTCAATCCTGATTGAGCCAGCGCTTTAATCCGGTTCATCAGGTAAAGGACTTCTCCGTTGTCTTCCTCCTGGGGGCTCCGTGGGTGCCAACTTCGGCGTTTCTTCAGAGGAGCATTGCTGAACTCAGGAAGACCCCGCCGAACAGGGTCCGGAAGAGGGACGTCCTCCATACAAAACCATTCCGAAGGCCAGTCTTTGGACGTCTTCTTCGGAGTACCAGACAGGTATCCGGTTTCAGCGATGCATGATATTTCGGCTCCGCCCACTTGATAAAGTGACCCCTTCTGTGTGCGAGGGACGAGGCAAAATAACCTTTTCCACAGCTCGAAATGAGCCTCACAGCCCAGGAATAACTCGCAGAGGGAAACATAGCCGGCGATGTGTAAAATGGAAGCACGGGTGAAATTATGCAGTTGGAGGCCGTAAAACTCCAGGAGCCCGCTCAGGAACGGATGAATTGGAAATCTGAGTCCCCTTAATAAATAAGGAACAAGGCATACCCGCTCCCTCGTAGAGGGGCTGGGGAAGCTCTCCGCTTGCTCCCCGCCATTGTAGGTGGCGAGCCCGGATTGGACGGGCACCATATACACTGGAGGGAGAAATCCCTTAGTCTGCAGTTCGACTAATCGACTGTGTGGGACTGAAAACCTCTCCCAATCACCGGGCCTTAGGGCTACGGGGGCGGGAGGAGGATCTGCGGAGGTCGGCCATGCTGGAGTGGATCTTTTCGAAACGCGCTCCGATGGATTCTCGCTGGGGGAGGATGTACGGATTGGATCTAAGAATCCCCATCCCTTTAATAGACAATTTATTTATCTGGCTAGGGGGGCAAATGTAAAAATGCCCTGGCGCCTCGTATTCATTCGATGTGTGGGAGATAGCCCTTATTGGGCATAGAAGCCAAGAGGTCCAACATTTATGGGACCGGACACTGCTTAACAAACATTCAAAATTTGGAGAAGAACCTGCCTTGCAATGCCGAAGACAACACTGCGCGCCGGACTCATCGTCATTGAAGCCTGGTTCGGGGGCTACTGAGGGAGTCCTGGATTTGGGGGTATCCGGACAGTCGGATTATATCCTTTGGTCGGACTGTTGGACTATGAAGATACAAGATTGAAGACTTCGTCCCGTGTCCGGATGGGACTCTACTTGGCGTGGAAGGCAAGCTAGGCAATACGGATATGTATATATCCTCCTTTGTAACCGACCTTGTGTAACCCTAGCCCCCTCCGGTGTCTATATAAACCAGAGGGTTTTAGTCCGTAGAACAACATACAATCATACCATAGGCTAGCTTCTAGGGTTTAGCCTCTCCGATCTCGTGGTAGATCAACTCTTGTACTACTCATATTATCAAGAATAAATCAAGCAGGACGTAGGGTTTTACCTCCATCAAGAGGGCCCGAACCTGGGCAAAACATCGTGTCCCCTGCCTCCTGTTACCATCCGCCTTAGACGCACAGTTCGGGACCCCTACCCGAGATCCGCCGGTTTTGACACTGACAACCATGTTATAGAACTGATCGAACTGAGTAGGCTCAACAAGAACAAGAGCTAACTGCAGATCCTCTCTGAGGCCACCCCTGATGTGATAGATAATGCTCTTTTCATCAGGAACGTCTTTCCTTGTGAAGCGAGCAAGTTTCTGAAACTGGATGTTGTATTGATACACGAACATGCTTCCTTGCTTGAGATCGTGAAATTCCTCACGCTAGCTCTCGACCACACTTGTTGGAATGTGATGAGCTTTAAAATCCCGGCAGAAGTCAGTCTAGGTAATGGGTAGGGCCCCTCTAGAATATTTGTATTGTTGATACCAATCAGCTACTTGGTCCTTGAGCTGAAAAGAAGCAAACTTGATGAAGCCCTCGGGTCTGACATTGCTACATTAAAAATGCTTGCTGATGTCCATGAGCCAATCATCGGCGTCCATGTCCTCGGCACAATTGCTGAAAGACTATGGCTGGTTTGCAAGAAATTGGTTGAGGGTAGCAAACTAAGGTTGGTTGTTGAATTACCCTTGACCTTGATTCCCTTGGTTGCCTTGACCATGGTTGCGCTCTTGCAAGAGTTGCAAAAGCATCTGGGTATTGGCGTTGGTGGCTGCGATGATAGCTTGCCATGCCTCCGGAGGCGGAGGAGGTGGTGGAGGTGGAGGGTTTGCCTGATCCCCATCATTGCAGTCCAGATTCAGACGCGTTGGAGGATCCATCCTGAAGAGGGTGACATCCTTTAGAACCATGATAGACAGATAGACAAGCGGAATCAACGGATAGAACTTGCAACATATAGTCTTCACAATAAGCATTCGAACAAAGATTGAACGAATGAATTCCAAAGAAAACATTACATGACCATTAAGGTGAGAAGCCACTTAGATAAAGGTCAGGTACGACTGCAACAAATAAGTGGTAAGGATTACCCAATCACATACCAATTATCTGTCGGAAGAATAACTAAGATCTACTTGAATTCCCACCTATTAACTCCCGAAACTTTCTGGTTATGCAATCTGGTGTTGGGGATATAGGGAGGCACAATATATCACACAACTAACAAGCCCTATGCTCCAACTATATCCATCCGTCAACACATAACCAAGAAAACTCCGGAAATCATGTACCTCAACCATCGAAAAGCATCCGTTATAAAAGTTGTGGCAATACTCCCGAACTCCCTCCCTAGTACTGGGTGGCGTCCAGGTTATCTCACCATTAATTGCATAAAAGATATTTTCGATGTCGGCGAACTCAGGTATTCCAGAACTGCAACGATAAAATTGTGACGACAACACCTCGGAGCTCAACTCCCCCAGACACTGCCACAACCCCTAAATGTTAGGAGGCACCAAGAACAATGTTCTCCTCACAGAAATATCAAAACATCTATGTCAGGAGACCTCACCAAAGCGACCAAGGGGACTGAGGAGTAAAAACAATCCTACTCTCCGATATATATAATCCTAAGACCCAAAACATTTTTGTTCTAGACTCAACAACGTCGGCGACTCGATCAGGCAAGGGGCTCCTAAGTTGGGGATGGCTGTGATTACCAACTTGTAACGCCCAAGATGCGACTATATCTCCCACGTGTCGGGGCACGACTTAGAGGCATAGCCGCATTTTGGTTTTGTCGCAAGAAGGGTCATCTTCACTCAATCCCATGTACAAGAACAAGGATAAAAAGTTGGATTACAATCACCATGTCACACAATGATCAAATAATTCATACATCAATCAGAGTACACACATAGGCCGACTACGGACGAATCCAAATGAAAAGAAGACATCCCCAAATGCTAAATCCCGATCGTCCCAACTGGGCACCACTACTGATCATCCAGAAAAGACACGTAGTAACGACCAAGGTCCTCATCGAACTCCCACTTGAGTTTGGTGGCATCACCTGCACTGGTATCATCGGCACCTGCAACTATTTTGTTAGTTTCTGTGAGTCACGAGGACTTAGCAATCTCAAAACCCACGAGATCAAGACTATTTAAGCTTATGGGTAGGATGTGGTTATGAGGTGGAGTTGCAGCAAGCGCTAAGAAAATATGGTGGCTATCATACGAGTACAAGAGTAAGATGAGAAACTAGGCAATGGTCCTGAACTACTTACGTTCATACATAACCCAACCGTGTTCACTTCCCGGACGCCGCCGAAAAGAGACCATCATGGTTACACACATGGTTGATGCATTTTCATTAAGTCAAGTGTCAAGTTCTCTACAATCGGATATTAACAAATTCCCATCTGCCACATAATCGCGGTCATGGCTCTCGAAATTTTATACCGTCCAGGGGTGTCCCAACTTAGCCCATCACAAGCTCTCACGATCAACGAAGGATATTCCTTCTCCCGAAATGACCCGATCAGTCTCGGAACCCCGGTTACAAGACATTTCGACAATGGTGAAACAAGAACAGCAAGACTGCCTGATGTGCCGACACATCCTGATAGGAGTCGCACGTATCTTGTTCTCAGGGCACACCGGATGAGACATCCTATGAGTAAAACCAACCCTTGAGTTTCCCCTCAGAGGAGCACTGGCCCGGGGGGGTTGAATTAAGATGATCCTCGGGTTAATTACTCCCTAGGCAAAATTTTAGTTGTTATTAGGCAAATGGTAAACAAAGGCTGGGCCTTACTGGAGGAGTTTTATTCAAAGCGAACTGTCAAGGGGGTCCCATAACCCCAACATAGTGATAGAGCGAACAACTAGTAAGCATAGATAGAAGTCATATCAGGGGTAATGATCATCTTGCCTGCAAAGTTCTCAGGGTTGTCGAAAGCTTGCTCCTCGTAAATGTACTCAACAGGATCCTCGTTCACGAACTCGTCTCCCGGCTCTACCCAAAGCAAGAACACAAGCAACTGAACAACAATCAATCACGGTGCAATGCACAAGCAACATGATGCAAGACATGGCATGGAATGCAAGATATGATATGCAATGCATATGGGTACTCTGGAAGGGAAAATATGATCATGGCATCAACTTTGCAAACCAAGCATTCCACTGGAAAGATCGAGTGATTTCGGTTGAAATCGATATAAAGATCATCGGAAACGGATGCACGGTTTACAAATGACGAGCAAAACAAGAACGATGCAAATCTGCGCTTAACAGCATCATAGCACTTAAGATGCATCAAGAAACTATGCTACATCACTCCAAAAAAACAACAAAGCACATGGCAGTGAAGTACAAGTGAAGCACTACAAATCATGAACACTGTGATCCTGCCAGAACTCGGTAGAACAAGACTAAAATAGCATGGCAAAAATGCAAATGATAACAGTTTCATAGACTTGGTGAAAATACTAAACATGGCATAAACAGCATCAGGTAGCAATGTTTAGAGCTAGCAAAAAACATGCTAAAGGATCATAACATCGCAAACAAGGGCATGTCATGCTAGTACTAAAGGCAATCAAATAAAACTCCCTTACTGAACATCAATGCAAACATGGCAAGTGATATGAAGAGTTTCATACTTGGTAGAAAAAACATAGCGTGGCAGAAACAGATTCATGATAGCAACTTTGAAAGCTCATGCCATTACAAGGTAACCAATAGTAATAAGAAAAAATTATGAAGCTAAACATGGCAAGATCAAGTTCATAGGGTGCATGGATCACTAACAAAACACATGGCTAAAATGAACTTCATGTTAACAATCTGCCAACAAGAATATTTAGCAAAAGTAGAGCACAGTAATGGCAAGCTACACTACTCCATAATTACAACCATAGGCATGCATGCATAGATCATAACCATATCTTCAAAATGCTCTTAATGAACTTCATCAAAATATGCATGGATCTACTTTTGGCAACAAGTCAACATAGCAACAAATTGTAACAGGAAAGGACTTAGCAGAAATACTAAGTGTCTAAAATCAGCAACATCATGTGGCCTACTTCGCATGCTTGTGCTAGTCACCAAAAAGCTCACAAAAATATTAGGCTTGCACCACTGCAAATATGGCATGGAGATGCTCCTAAAACATGTAGACATGATGCTCAAAGGATGCACACACAAAATACAATGAAAAGACAAATCAGCAAGTTATGATGAATTCCAGCAGACAACATTATATAGCACTTTAGCAACAAAGTCTAAGGCATCAATATGTACAGTAACATGCATGCAAATGACACTAGCATCAAGAGCATCACGAGACGAACATTTCGGTATATCATATATGCAAACGGAGCTATGAACATGGAGATATGGCATGTCAAAGATGAGCACATATTGTAGAAATTCAGGACTTCGAGAAAAAACAACCTCGCGAGCTCTATGGTATCGGATGGCGCGTGAACCGAGGTAGCCGAGTTCGCCGGAGTTGGCGCGAGGAGGTCGCTGGTGAGGTTGGAGAGGGGCGGTCCGGTGAGGGGGTCACCGGATCCGGTCGACTCGCGGCCGGATCTGGCCTGAGTTGGGCCGGTGACGAGGCGCGGGGCACTGCGGTCGGCGGCGAGGCATGGTGGCGAGGGGTGGCGGCCGGTGCAGAGGACGGCGACGGAAGCGACTGAGCGGCGCTCGCGCGGGCGGCGGCTGTGGGCGGCGAATGTGCCGGTGGGGCCCGTGTGGGCCTCGGCGGGCCGGCGACAGCTGGCGGCGGAGCGGGGCAGGTGGTGGTGCGCGATTCACTGAGGGGGTGGCGGACGTGTCCGGCCGTTGGCGGACGTGTGCGGCGGCGCGAAAGAGGTGGGAGGTTAGGGTTAGACCGCAAATTTCGGGGGGAGAGACATATATGTAGGTAGGGGGAGTTAGGAGAGTCCAAATGAGGTGTGGTTTTTGCCCACACGATCGTGATATAACGATGGAGAGCATGGAGGGGTTTAGATGGGCTAGTGGGCTATTGTGGAGGGGTGTTGGGCTGCAATGAGAGAGTGGTTTTGCGGTTACCCGGTTAACCATTGGGGCATCAAATGACCTCCAAATGAAACGAAATTTGACAGGCGGCCTACCGGTGATGTACCAAGGCCACTCGACAAATCTCGGTATATTCCGAGAATGTTTTTCTCCCGCTCATGAAACGAGATCTGAGAGGTGCAACAGGTGCATGTGGGAGTGTCGGATTCCGAAATGGACAACGGGGAAAATGACCGGATGCATGAGACGAACGCGAATGAAAATGAGATGCACATGATGACATGAGATGAAATGCATGACAAGAACAAAATGAAAAACAAGGACAAAACCCAACCACGAAGGAAATAACATATCACATAGCCAGAAATGGCAAGAGTTGGAGTTACAATTATGGAATGTTACATCCGGGGCGTTACAATTTTGTTTTGAGGGCTAATAAACTTTTGCAATAAGTATGTGAGTTCTTTATGACGAATGTTGAGTCCATGGATTATGCACATTCTCACCCTTCCACCATTGGTAGCTTCTTCGGTATCGTGCATTGCCCTTTCTCACCTTGACAGTTGGTGCAAATTTCACCAGTGCATCCAAATCCCGTGATATGACATGTTATTTCACACATAAGCCACCTTATATCTTCCTCAAAATAGCCACCATACCTAACTATTAATGCATTTCCATATCCATTCCGAGATATAGTGCCATAAAACTTCCACCGTTCAGTTTTATTATGATACACACCATCATTGTCATATTGCTTTGCATAATCATATGCATGAGGCATTCGTATAGAGTTGTATCTTTGTTCTAGTATTGGGTTGTAAGTAAATAAAAGTGTGATGATCATCATTATTAGAGCATTATCCCATGTCAGGAAAGAATGACGGAGACTATGATTCCCCCTCAAGTCGGGATGAGACTCCAGACTTAAATAAATAAAAAGAGGCCAAAGAGCCCAAAAAAAGATTGTCATCGGGGTTGTGCATGATAAATACTTTGTTTGATAAAGATAGGGCATGACAAGATTATATGATTTTGTAGGGATAACTTTCTTTAGCCGTGATATTTTGAGAGGACATGATTACTTTATTGGTATGCTTGAAGTATTATTGTTTTTATGTCAATATTAAACTTTTGTTTTAAATCTTCTAGATCTAAATATTCATGCCACATGAAGAAATATTACATTGATAAACATATTAGGTAGCATTCCACATCCAAAATATTGTATTTATCATTTACCTACTCGAGGACGAGCGGGAATTAAGCTGGGGGATGCTTTATATGTCTCTAACGTATCTAAAAAATTTATTGTTCTGTGCTATTATATTATCCATCTTGGTTGTTCTATATCCATTATTATGCTATTTTGTATCATTTTTTATTACTAACCTATTAACCTAGTTCCAAGTGTCAGTTGTTGTTCTTTCCTTGTTTTTGTCTTTTATAGAAAATCAATACCAAAAAGAGCCCAAATGGAAGAAAACCTTTTGGCGATTGTTCTTGGACAAGAAGACACCCACAAAGCTTCGGGAGGAGGATAGAAGAGCCACAATGTGGCCACAAGCCTGGAGGCAGTGCCCTAGGGGTGCCTCCAGGGCTTGTGGGCCCATGGAGCTCCTCCAACCCTAATCTTATCTCTATAAATACCCAAATATTCCTTGTATACCAGGGGGTAGACAAAAAATACCTTTTCGCCACTGCAAGCTTCTGTCCTCGTGAGATCCCATCTTGGGGCCTGTTACGGTACTCTGTCGGAGGGGGATTAGATCACGGAGGGCCTCTACATCATCCTTGCTGCCCTTTCGATGATGTGTGATTAGTTTACCACAGACCTACGCGTCCATAGCTAGTAGCTATATGGCTTCTTCTCTCACTTTGATCTTCAATACAATGTTCTCCTCGATGTTCTTGGAGATCTATTCGATGTAATCTTCTTTTGCGGTGCATTTGTTGAGATCCGATGAATTATGGATTTATGAGCAGACTATCTATGAATATTATTTGAGTCTTAATTGAAATCTTTTATTCATGATTAAGATAGCTTTTTTATTTCTCTCTGATATATTGATTTGGTTTGGCCAACTAGATTGATTGTTCTTGCTATGGGAGAGGTGCTTTGTTTTGGGTTCAATCTTGTGGTGTCCTCACCCAGTGACAAAAGGGGTAGCGAGGCACATATTTGTATTGTTTCCATCAAGGATAAAAAGGTGGGGTTTATTTCATATTGATTGTACCTATCCCTCTACATCATATGATCTTGCTTAAGTCGTTACTCCATTCTTGTTAACTTAATACGGTAGATTCAAGCTGGATAGTGGTCGATGTGTGGAGTAATAGTAGTAGTTGCAGGAAGGAGTCGGTCTACTTTTCAGAGATGTGATGCGTATATTGATGATCATTGCCTTAGATATCGTCATGACTTTGTGCCTTTTGTCAATTGCTCAACAGTAATTTGTTTAACCACCGTATGCGTTCTTTCAAGAGAAAAGCCTCTAGTGAAAACTATGCCCCCTGGGTCTATTCTTCTCATATTATTTTCAGATCTATAAAACCCAAAACCCAAAAATACCTTACTGCAATTTATTTACCTCTACTTTATTTTGCACTTTTATTTATCTTTTATACTATCTCTATGAGGTCTCATCCTTGCAAGTAACCTGAAGGGATTGACAACCCCTGTATCGCGTTGGGTGCAAGTATTTGTTTGTTTGTGCAGGTGCTACCATTGGAGATGTGTGTTCCTTGGTTCTTAACTGAGGGAAATAATTATCTCTACTTTCCTGCATCAACCTTTCCTCTTCAAGGGAAAAAACAACACAAGCTCTAGAAGTGCCAGCCCACCACATCTATGATGATACCTATTTTTGTCACAATTATCGTCATAGAAGTGTCATTGACATAAAAAGTTTTTGTTTGGGCCATAATGTCACGGATGTGTCTTTTGTAGTGACAAGACACATGACTAGGAATAAGTCTCCATTTTAGTGGTGTACGGCTTCAAACCGTTGTCCTCGTTGGACATTCTCCTGTCTTCTCTCCAACGTCGCACAAACATGGATGGGAGTGCCCATGCCACATACATCCAGAATATCCATGAAGACACAAGGCTACATAGAGCAACAAGTCACAACACTACAAAAAATACACTTCCATGATGATACGTGTTTGTCATAGTAGGTCACATTTTCTGTCATGCATGTACATTGCTAGCTACTTCTTGAGCTTGCGTTCGTTTTTTCCTTGAAGAGGAAAGGGTGATGCAGCAAAGTAGAGATAAGTATTTCCCTAATTTGAGAACCAAGGTATCAATCCAGTAGGACACAATGCACAAATCACCGAATACCTGCACAAACAATCAAACAACTTGCACCCAACGTAATAAAGGGGTTGTCAATCCCTTCATGGTTACTTGCAAAAGTGAGATCTGATAGAGATAGATAAACGGTAAAGTAAATATTTTTGGTTTATAGATCGGAAAGTAAAAGACCGCAAGATTAGTAGACTGGAAACTAATATTGTACATCAGAAACTTATATGATGGAAAATAGACCTGAGGGCCATAGGTTTCAGTAGAGGCTTCTCTCAAGATAGCAAATAATACGGTGGGTGAACAAATTACTACCGAGCAATTGATAGAAAAGCGCAAACTTATGACGATATCTAATGCAATGATCATGAATATAGGCATCACATCCGTGTCAAGTAGACCAAAACGATTCTGCATCTACTA
Organism: Triticum dicoccoides; assembly: GCF_002162155.2. Taxonomy (NCBI): domain Eukaryota; kingdom Viridiplantae; phylum Streptophyta; class Magnoliopsida; order Poales; family Poaceae; genus Triticum; species Triticum dicoccoides. Next base: position 209,966,049 of record NC_041388.1, read on the forward strand.
CTATTACTCCACACATCGACCGCTATCCAGCATGCATCTAGAGTATTAAGTTCATAAAGAACGGAGTAACGCATTAAGTAAGATGACATGATGTAGAGGAATTAACTCAAGCAATATGATGAAAACCCCATCTTTTTATCCTCGATTTCAACAATACAATACCTGCCTTGCTGCCCCTATTGTCACTGGGAAAGGACACCGCAAGATTGAACCCAAAGCTAAGCACTTCTCCCAATGCAAGAAAAGCCAATCTAGTTGGCCAAACCAAACCGATAGTTCGAAGAGAATTACAAAGATATCAAATCGTGCATAAAAGAATTTAGAGAAGATTCAAATAATATTCATAGATAAGCTGATCATAAATCCACAATTCAACGGATCTCGGCAAACACACCGCAAAAAAGTATTACATCGAATAGATCTCTAAGATCATCGAGAAGACACATGGTATTGAGAATCAAAGAGAGAGAAGAATCCATCTAGCTACTAGCTATGGACCCGTAGGTCTGTGGTAAACTACTCACGCTTCGTCAGAAGGGCAATAGGGTTGATGTAGAAGCCCTCCGTGATCGAATCCCCCTCCGGCAGGGTGCCGAAAAAGGTCCCTGGATGGGATCTCATGGGTACAGAAGGTTGCATCGGTGGAAAAGTGTTTTCGTGGCTCCCTCTAGTGGTTTGGGGATATTTGGGAATATATAGGCAAAAGAATTAGGTCAAGAGAGTCACTTGGGGCCCACAAGGGTGGGGGCGCACCCTCGATCCTTGTGGCCGCCTCGTGGCTTCTCCGACTTCAACTCCAAATCACCTGGTTTACTTCTAGTCCAAGAAAAATCATCGCGAAGGTTCCATTCCGTTTGGACTCCGTTTGGTATTCCTTTTCTGTGAAACTCAAAAACAAGGAAAACACATAAACTTGCACAAGGCTCTAGGTTAATAGGTTAGTCCCAAAAATAATATAAAATAGCATATTAACGCATATAAAACATCCAAAACAGATAATATAATAGCATTGAACAATCAAAAATTATAGATACGTTGGAGACGTATCCAGCATCCCCAAGCTTAATTCATGCTCGTCCTCGAGTAGGTAAATGATAAGAACTGAATTTTTGATGTGGAATGCTACCCAACACATTTCTCCGTGTAATTTCTTTATTGTGGCATGAATTTTTATATCCATAAGATTCAAAACAAAATTTTAATATTGACATAAAAACAATAATACTTCAACCATACTAACAAGGCAATTATGTCTTCTCCAAATAACATGGCCAAAGAAAGCTTATCCCTACAAAATCATATAGTTTGGCTATGCTCCATCTTCATGACACAAAATATTTAAATCATGCACAACCCCGGTGACAAGCCAAGCAATTGTTTCATACTTTTGATGTTCTGAAACTTTTTCAACATTCATGCAATACATGAGCATGAGCCATGGCCATAGCACTATAGGTGGAATAGAATAAGGTGGTTGTGGAGAAGACAAGAAGTGGGAGATAGGCTCACATAAACTAGGTGTATCAACGGGCTATGGAGGTGCCCATGAATAGATATCAATGTGAGTAAGTAGGGATTGCCATGCAACAGATGCACTAGAGCTATAAGTTTATGAAAGCTCAAAAAGAAACTAAGTGGGTGTGTATCCAACTCGCTTGCTCACGAATACCTAGGGCAATTTGAGGAAGCCCATCACTAGAATATTCAAGACAAGTTCTATAATGAAAAATTCCCACTAGTATATGAAAGTGACAACATAGGAGACTCTCTATCATGAAGATCATGGTTCTAATTTGAGGCAGAAGTGTGGCAAAAGGATAGTAACATTATCCATTCTCTCTTTCCTCTCATCTTTTATTTGGGCCTTCTCTCATTTTGTTGGCCTCTTTTTTTCATTCAGAGACTCATCCCGACTTGTGGGGAATCATAGTCTCCACCAACCTTTCCTCACATGGAACAATGCTCTAATAATGAAGATCATCCCACTTTTATTTACTTACAACTCGGTTCTTAGAACAAAATATGACTCTATACGAATGCCTCCAGCGGTGTAACGGGATGTCCAATGAATCAAGAGCGACATGTATGAAAGAATTATGAATTGTGGCTTTGCCACAAATACAATGTCAACTACATGATCATGCTAAGCAATATGACAATGATGAAACGTGTCATAATAAATGGAATGTTGGTAAGTTGCATGGCAATATATCTCAGAATGGCTATGGAAATGCCATAATAGGAAGTTATGGTGGCAGTTTTGAGGAAGGTATATCATGGGTGTATGGTACCGGCGAAAGTTGCGTGGCACTAGAGAGGCTAGCAATGGTGGAAGGGTGAGAGTGCGTATAATCCATGGACTCAACATTAGTCATAAAGAACTCACATCCTTATTGCAAAAATCTATTAGTTATCAAAAGGAAGTACTATACGCATGCTCCTAGGGGGATTGATTGGTAGGAAAAGACCATCGCTCGTCCCCGACCACCACTCTTCAGGAAGACAATCAAAAAATAAATCATGCTCCGACTTCATAAGATAACGGTTCACCATATGTTCATGCTATGGGAACCACAAACTTTAACACAAGTATTTCTCAAATTCACAATTACTTACTAGCATGACTCTAATATCACCATCTTTATATCTCAAAACAATCATAAGGAATCAAACTTCTCATAGTATTCAATGCACCTTATATGAAAGTTTTTATTATATCCCAAAGCTAAGCACTTCTCCCAATGCAAGAAAAGCCAATCTAGTTCGCCAAACCAAACCGATAGTTCGAAGAGAATTACAAAGATATCAAATCATGCATAAAAGAATTTAGAGAAGATTCAAATAATATTCATAGATAAGCTGATCATAAATCCACAATTCACCAGATCTCGGCAAATACACTGCAAAAATGTATTACGTCGAATAGATCTCCAAGATCATCGAGGAGACACATGGTATTGCGAATCAAAGAGAGAGAATAATCCATATAGCTACTAGCTATAGACCGGTGGGTCAGTGGTAAACTACTCATGCTTCATCGGAAGGGCAATAGGGTTGATGTAGAAGACCTACGTGATCGAATCCCCCTCCGGCAGGGTGCCGGAAAAGGTCCCAGATGGGATCTCACGGGTACAGAAGGTTCCATCGGTGGAAAAGTGTTTTCCTAGCTCCCTCTGGTGGTTTAGGGATATTTGGGAATATATAGGCGAAAGAATTAGGCCAAGAGAGTAACTGGGGGCCCACAAGGGTGGGGGTGATGTCTACTACACAACCTTCTTCATGTAGACGTTGTTGGGCCTCCAAGTGCAGAGGTTTGTAGGACAGTAGCAAATTTCCCTCAAGTGGATGACCTAAGGTTTATCAATCCATGGGAGGCATAGGATGAAGATGGTCTCTCTCAAACAACCCTACAACCAAATAGCAAAGAGTCTCTTCTGTCCCCAACACACCCAATATAATGGTAAATTGTATAGATGCACTAGTTCGGCGACGAGATGGTGATACAAGTGCAATATGGATGGTAGATAAAGGTTTTTGTAATCTGAAAATATAAAAACAGTAAGGTAACTAATGATAAAAGTGATCACAAACGGTATTGCAATGCGTTAAAACAAGGCCTAGGGTTCATACTTTCACTAGTGCAAGTTCTCTCAACAATAATAACATAATTGGATCATATAACTATCCTTCAACATGCAACAAAGAGTCACTCAAAATTCACTAATAGCGGAGAACAAACGAAGAGATTATTGTAGGGTACGACACCACCTCAAAGTTATTCTTTCTGATCGATCTATTCAAGAGTCCGTAGTAAAATAACACGAAACTATTCTTTCCATTCGATCTATCCTAGAGTTCGTACTAGAATAACACCTTAAGACACAAATCAACCAAAACCCTAATGTCACCTAGATACTCCAATGTCACCTCAAGTATCCGTGGGTATGATTATACGATATGCATCACACAATCCCAGATTCATCTATTGAACCAACACACAGAACTTCAAAGAGTGCCCAAAAGTTTCTACTGGAGAGTCAAGACGAAAACATGTGCCAACCACTATGCATAAGTTCACAAGGTCACGGAACTCGCAAGTTGATCACCAAAACATACATCAAGTGGATCACGTGAATATCCCATTGTCACCACAGATAAGCACATGCAATACATACATCAAGTGTTCTCAAATCCTTAAAGACTCAATTCGATAAGACAACTTCAAAGGGAAAACTCAATCCATTACAAGAGAGTAGAGGGGGAGAAACATCATAAGATCCAACTATACTAGCAAAGCTCGCGATACATCAAAATCGTGCGAATCAAGAACACGAGAGAGAGAGAGAGATCAAACACATAGCTACTGGTACATACCCTCAGCCCCGAGGGTGAACTACTCCCTCCTTGTCATGGAAAGCGTCGGGATGACGAAGATGGCCACCGGTGAGGGATCCCCCCTCCGGCAGGGTGCCGGAACAGGGTCTCAATTGGATTTTGGTCACTACAGACGCATACGGCGGCAGAACTCCTGATCTAGGTTATTTTCTAGAGGTTTGTGTATTTATAGGAATTTTTTGCGTCGGTCTCACGTCAAGGGGGTCTCCGAGTCGTCCACGAGATAGGGGGCATGCCCCCACCCTCGTGGATGGCTCGGGACTCTTCTGGCCCAGCTCTTTTACTTCTGGGGCATCTTTTGGTCCATAAAAAATCATCAACAATTGGCACGCCAATTGGACTCTGTTTGGTATTCCTTTTCTGTAAAACTCAAAAACAAGGAAAAAACATAAACTGGCACTAGGCTCTAGGTTAATAGGTTAGTTCCGAAAAATCATATAAAATAGCATATAAATGCATATAAAACATCCAAGATTGGTAATATAATAGCATGGAACAATCAAAAAGTATAGATACGTTGGAGACGTATCAAGCATCCCCAAGCTTAATTCCTGCTCGTCCTCGAGTAGGTAAATGATAAAAACAGAATTTTGGATGTGGAATGCTAACTAACATATTTATCCATGTAATTCTCTTTATTGTGGCAAGAATATTCAGATCCATAAGATTCAAGACATAAGTTTAATATTGACATAAAACAATAATACTTCAAGCATAATAACAAAGTAATTATGTCCTGTCAAAATAACATGGCCGAAGAAAGCTCATCCCTACAAAATCATGTAGTTTGGTCATGCTCCATCTTCGTCACACAAAATACTCAAATCATGCACAACCCCGATGAAAAGCCAAGCAATTGTTTCATACTTTAGTAATATCAAACATTTTCAATTTTCATGCAATACATGAGCATGAGCCATGGACATAGCACTATAGGTGGAATAGAGTGGTGGTTCTGGAGAAGGCAAAAAGGAGGAAGATGGTCTCACATCAACTAGGCGTATCAATAGGCTATGGAGATGACCATCAAGAGATATCAATGTGAGTGAGTAGGGATTTCCATGCAACAGATGCACTAGACCTATAAATGTATGAAAGCTCAAAAAGAAACTAAGTGGGTGTGCATCCAACTTGCTTGCTCATGAAGACCTAGGGCATTTGAGGAAGCCCATCATTGGAATATACAAGCCAAGTTCTATAATGAAAAATTCCCACTAGTATATGAAAGTGACAACATAGGAGACTCTCTATCATGAAGATCATGGTGCTACTTCGAAGGACAAGTGTGGTAAAAGGATAGTAGCGTTTCCCCTTCTCTCTGTTTCTCTCATTTTTTGTTTTTTTGTTTTCTAGGCCTTTTCTTTTTTGGCCTTTGTCTTTTTTCCTCACATGGGACAATGCTCTAATAATGAAGATTGTTGAGTATATATGTGTTGCATGTATTACGTATATTGTGGCCCACCTCCTAGTTGTGTATTGTTGAGGTCAAGGCCTACCTGTACTATATATATGTGCACCAGCACCCAATCATTACAACGAATATTGTATTGCCAAACAATCTCTCTACATGGTATCTATCGCAAGTCGATCCAAACCCTAACCTAGCCGCCGCCGCCGGTTCTCAATGGCCGCCGCCTCCGCCGGTCGCCACCGCTTTCCCCTGCCCTAGCCGCCGCCGCAGGTCCTTGCCGCAGCTGCCGCGTCCTATCCTCCATGAGCCACTGCCGCAGGTCCTTGTCGGCGCCGCCGCCACACTCTATCCTCCGTGTGCCGCCGCCGCATGTCCTTGCCGCCGCCGTGTCATCCTCCTCGCGCAACCGCTGCCGCTACTCTACCTCATGCACTACTGCTGCATCCTTCGCAAGCTAGCCAGCCCAATTGCAAGCTAGCCAGCCCGATTAGAATCCATCAAGTTGTGTGCATGTCTACTTGCTAGCTAGTACGTGCTTGCGTGCTTATTTGCTGCGGCTGCCTTTTCCTGCCCTAGCCATCGCCGCCGCCGCTTTGATGTCTTCTACCGCGACTCTCTTCGGCTACATGTACGCGGACGCGACGGCTCCCTTCACCATGGCACAGGTTTTTCCGGCGTTCCATCTGGCCTACTACGCCGTCCAGCCACAGTCGGCCAGTACCGGCTCCACGGCTCTTCTCGCCACACTCATGGCTAGCGACCATGCTCTGCCAACCCTTGTTGAGCCCTACGGCGGCTTTGCCTCGCTGCCGGTCTCACCGCCATGGGACCCTACTTGTTTGGCTGCACTGCACTCAGCCCCATCACCGACAGCGCTTGGTACATGGACTCGGGGCTACCGCCCACATGACATCTCATCCCGGCACTCTAACCTCATTCACTCCGGTTCATACTCCTACTCACATCACCGTTGGTAACGGTTCCTCTTTACCTATCACACATGTTGGTCGTACTACATTTCCTTCCACATCCACGCCTATCACTATGTCTAATATTCTTTTTTCTCCTGATTTAGTTATGAACCTTGTATCTGTTTGTCATCTTACTCGTGAGAATCCCATTACCGTTGAATTTGATGATGTCGGGTTTTCTGTGAAGGACGCCCGTACTCGGATGGTCCTTCACCGTTGTGATAGTCCTGATGAGCTCTATCCGGTGCACTCCTCCGCCACCGCCTCCACCACCCCAGTCGCCCTCGCCGCAGGTGTCGACCTTTGGCATGCTCGTTTGGGACGCTCAAACCCCACCACTTTACGTCAAATTCTTAAGAGCTTTTCATTCTCATGCAATAAGATCGACGACCATACTTGTGAGGCTTGTCATCTTGGCAAGCATGTTCATCTTCCATTTAGCACATCTACCACTATTTCCACTTTTCCGTTTGGACATCCCCTTTTGTAAGCAACATGGGCTACCTATACTATTTGGTGATCTTAGATGATTTCTCTCATTGTGTGTGGACATTTCCTCTTCGTCGCAAGTCCGACGCCCTTGCCACACTCACCGCCTATTATTCCTATGTCACCACACAGTTCGGTCGTCCTATCCTTGCATTACAAACTGACAACAAAAAAGAGTTTGACAACGTCGCTGTTCGTAACCTTCTAGCATCCCACGACACTATATTCCGCCTCACTTGTCCATACATGTCCCAACAAAATGGTCGTGGCGAGCGTATCCTTCGCACTCTTAATGACTGCGTCCGCACGTTGCTCTTTCACTCTAACGTGCCTCCTCGGTTTTGGCTGGATGCTTTCGCCATCGCCACCCTCCTCATCAACATTCGCCTGTGTCGCCCACGCTGGAACTATGCCCCTCACCATCTCCTCTTTGGTGCGCCCCCATCCTATGATGGCCTTCGCAGCTTTGGCTGCCTCTGCTATCCTAGCATCGCCGCCACCATGCCTCATAAGCTTGCACCTCGCTCCATCGCTTGCATATTCCTCGGCTACCCACCTAACACTAAAGGCTACCATTGTTATGACCCTGTCTCACATCATGTATTCACCTCCCGACACGTTTACTTTGATGAGAAGGTATTTCCCTTTTAGTAGCATGTACCTCTCGTCGCCCCGTCGCCACCGGCCACCGGCTGCCCTTCGGCAACCCCGTCAGGTGGACGGCCTCGCTCGGCTCTTGGACCGCCTCCGGGCTTTGGCGGCTCTCGTGCCGTGGGAGAAGTTGCGCCTCGCGCCCCCACGATGCCCTCGGCGTCACCGCCAGCCTCGCCGCTGGCTCCATCCCCGGCCGCCTCGGGCGTGGCCCCCTCGCCGGCGTCTTCGCCCGCCGTCTCACCGACCGCCTCGCTGGCGCCCTCGCCGGCCGCCTCGCCGACGCCCTTGCTGACTACCTCGCCGGCCTTGGCTGCCCCCTCACTGGCTTCTGGCTTGGTCGTCGCCGCCGGCTCACCCACTGTCGCGGGCCCTGCCGCCGCCGCTGGCCCGGCTGCCGCTGTGGGCCCCGCTGCCGCGCCTCTCGTTGTGATGACTCGCGCCCAAGCCGGTGTGCTCTGGCCGAGCATGTGCTACTCTTCTAACGATTATGCGTGTGCCACCTTGACTTCGATGCCGTCACCCATCCCCACCACCGCTCGCGCTGCCCCTCGGGATCCCCACTGGCTCGCAGAGATGCAGGAGGAGTTTGACGCCCTGCAGCGCAACCGCACCTGGCATCTTGTTCCGCGACCCCTTCATGACAATGTCATCACTAGCAAGTGGGTGTTCCGCCACAAGACTCGCCCGGATGGTTCTCTCGAGCGCTACAAGGCTCGGTGGGTGGTTCCTGGATTTTGGTAGCACGCGGGTGTGGACTTCACTGACACTTTCGCTCCGGTTGTGAAACCGGGCATGATCCGCACCGTGTTTCAGTTGGCGGTCTAGCGAGCCTGGACTATGCATCAGTTGGATGTCTCCAACGCCTTCTTGCATGATCATCTTGCCGAGCAGGTGTTCTGTGAGCAGCCCACTGGTTTTGTCGATGTCGAGCATCCGGACTTCATGTGCTTGCTCTCCAGTTCTCTTTACGAGTTGAAGCAGGCGCCACGAGCTTGGTACCAGCGTATCACAGCCTTCCTGCTATCTCTGGGCTTTCGGTGCACTCGCTCCGATGCCTCACTCTTTGTGTATCATCAGGGAGCTGACAGTGCATATGTACTTCTCTATGTCGACAACATCATCCTCACGGTGTCCACCCCCGAGCTCCTTCAGCGGCTCACGGCTCGCCTTCGTGATGAGTTTGCCCTCAAGGACTTGGGGCCTCTACACTACTTCCTCGGCATCGAGGTGGTCCGTCGAGCTGACGGCTTTTTTTGCATCAGCAGAAATACGCCCACGAGCTTCTCGAGCATGACGGTATGCTTAACTGCAAGCCGGCGCCCACCCCCATCGACACGAAGGTGAAGGTCTCTGCTATGGAGGGGTCTCTCACGTCTGATGCAGCATTCTATCGCTCCATTGTTGGTGCTTTACAGTACCTAACGCTGACCCGACTAGACCTGCAGTACGCTGTTCAGCAAGTGTGCCTCCACATGCACTCACCGTGTGACTCTCATTGGACCTTGGTTAAGCGTATTCTCTATTACATATGCGGGACCATGTGTTTGGGACTCACACTGACGGCCTCCGCCTCCACCGACCTCGTCGCCTACTCGGACGCCGACTGGGCAGGCTGCCTTGACACCCGGCGCTCTACATCCAGCTATTGCGTCTACCTTGGTCCCTCGTTGATCTCTTGGTCATCAAGGCGACAGCTCACGGTCTCCCGCTCGAGCGCCGAGGCAGAGTATTGGGCCGTGGATAACACCGTGGCTGAATGCTCTTGGATCCATCAGCTGCTCCAGGAATTGCTTTGTGATGTCCACAAGGCCACTCTTGTCTAGTGCGATAATGTCAGAGCAGTCTACCTCTCTGCCAACCCAGTGCACCATCAACGTACGAAGCATATTCAGCTCAATATTCACTTCATGCGAGAGCAGGTTGCCCTTGGCCGTGTTCGGGTTCTCCACGTTCCGACGACGCAACAGTTTGCCGATGTGATGACTAAGGGATTGCCTACTTCCGTCTTCGAGGAGTGTGGTCCACTCTCTGTGTCTCAGGCGACGCTTCAACTGTGGGAGGGGGTGTTGAGTATATATGTGTTGTGGCCCACCTCCTAGTTGTGTATAGTTGAGGTCAGGGCCTACCTGTACTTATATATATGTGCACCAACACCCAATCAATACAACGAATATTGTATTGCCAAACAATCTCCCTACAAAGATTATCACACTTTTATTTACTTACAACTCAAGAATTACAACTCAATACTTAGAACAAAATACGACTCTATATGAATGCCTTCGGCGGTGTACCGGGATGTGCAATGAATCAAGAGTGACATGTATGAAAAAATTATGAACGGTGGCTTTGCCACAAATACAATGTCAACTACATGATCATGCAAGGCAATATGACAATGATGGAGCATGTCATAATAAATGGAACAGTGGAAAGTTGCATGGCAATATATCTCGGAATGGCTATGGAAATGCCATAATAGGTAGGTATGGTGGCTGTTTTCAGGAAGGTAAATGGTGGGTTTATGGTACCGGCGAAAGTTGCGCGGTACTAGAGAGGCTAGCAATGGTGGAAGGGTGAGAGTGCGTATAATCCATGGACTCAACATTAGTCATAAAGAACTCACATACTTATTGCAAAAATCTACAAGTCATCAAAAACCAAGCACTACGCACATGCTCCTAGGGGGGTAGATTGGTAGGAAAAGACCATTGCTCGTCACCGACCGCTACTCATAAGGTAGACAATCAAAGAAATACCTCATGCTTCAAATTTGTTACACAATGGTTACCATACGTGCATGCAAGGGGACATGCAAACCTCAACACAAGTATTTCTAAAATTCACAATTAAGTTACTAGCATGAGTATAATATCACCATCCTCATGTCTCAAAACAATCATCAAGCATCAAACTTCTCATAGTATTCATCGCACTTTATATGAAAGTTTTTATTATATCCCTCTTGGATGCCCATCATATTAGGACTAAATTCATAACCAAAGCAAATTACCATGCTATTCTAAAAGACTCTCAAAATAATATAAGTGAAGCATGAGACTTCATCTATTTCTTCAAACACAAACCACCACAGTGCTCTAAAAAGATATAAGTGAAGCACTAGAGCAAACAACAAACTACTCCGAAATATATAAGTGAAGATCAATGAGTAGTTGAATAATTATGTAACTATGTGAAGACTCTCTAACATTTAAGAATTTTAGATCCTGGGATATTATTCAAACAGCAAGCAAAACAAAATAAAATAAAATTACGCTCCAAGCAAAACACATATCATGTGGTGAATAAAAATATAGCTCCAAGTAGAGTTACCGATGAAAAAAGACGAAAGAGGGCATGCCATCCGGGGCATCCCCAAGCTTAGGCTCTTGGTTGTCCTTGAATATTACCTTGGGTGCCTTGGAAATCCCCAAGCTTAGGCTCTTTCCACTCCTTATTCCATAGTCCATCGAATCTTTACCGAAAACTTGAAAAGTTCACAAGACAAAACTCAACAGAAAACTCGTAAGCTCCGTCAGTATAAGAAAATAAATCACCACCTAGGGTACTGTCGTGAACTCATTCTAAATTCATATTGGTGTATTATCTACTATATTCCAATTTCTCTATGGTTCATACCCTCCGATACTACTCATAGATTTGTCTAAATAAGCAAACAACACATAGAAAACAGAATCTGTCAAAAACAGAACAGTCTGTAGCAATCTAGAGGTTTCGAATACTTTTGTAACTGCAAAAATTCTGAAAAATTAGGACGACTAGGAAAATTTGTATATTCATCTACTGCAGTTGGAATTGGTATTTTATCGCTCTGTGGTGAAAATTATCTTCGTGAGCGCATACTTTGTGTTTTATCAGCAAGATCAAACAACAATCACCCAAGAAGATCCTAAAGGCTTTACTTGGCACTTTATTGAAACAAAAGATACAAAACATGATTACTATAGTAGCTTAATCATGAGGACACACGAAAACAGTAGGGTTAAATGTTGGGTTGTCTCCCAGCAAGCGCTTTTCTTTATTGCCTTTTTAGCTAGGCATGATAATTGCAATGATGCTCACATAAAAGATAAGAATTAAAACATAACGGGAGCATCATGAATCATATGACAAGCACATTTAAGTCTAACCCACTTCCTATGCATATGGATTTTGTGAGCAAACAACTTGTGGGAACAAGAATCAACTTGCATAGGAAGGTAAAATAAGGATAACTTCAAGATTTTCAACACATAGAGAGGAAACTTGATATTTTTGCAATATGTAAAAGCATATGTTCCTCTATCATAATAATTTTCAGTAGCATCATGAATGAATTCAACAATATAACCATCACATAAAGTATTATTTTCATGATGCACAAGCATAAAAATTTTAGTACTCTCCAAATAAGCAAAATTCATCTCATTCGGAATAGGGGGAGCAAACTCAACAAAATAACTATCATATGAGGCATAATCCAATTGAAAATTAAAATCATGATGACAAGTTTCATGGTTATCATTATTCTTTATAGCATACATGTCATCACAATAATCATCATTGATAGCAACTTTGTTCTCATAATCAATTGGAACCTCTTCCGAAATAGTGGATTCATCACTAAATAAAGTCATGACCTCTCCAAATCCACTTTCATAATTATCACAATAAGATTCAACACCCTCCAAAATAGTGGGATCATTACTTCCAAAAGTTGACACTCTTCCAAACCCACTTTCCTCAATATAATCATCATAAATAGGAGGCATGCTTTCATCATAATAAATATTCTCATCAAAACTTGGAGGACTAAAAATATTATATTCCTCAAACATAGTGTCCCCAAGCTTGTGGATTTGCATATCATTAGCATCATGGATATTCAAGGAATTCATACTAACAACATTGCAATCATGCTCATCATTCAAATATTTAGTGCCAAACATTTTAATGCATTCTTCTTCTAACACTTTGGCAAAATTATCGGGATCCTTATTTTCATGAAAGACATTAAAAAGATGCGGCATATGAGGCAACCTCAATTCCATTTTTTTGTAATTTTCTTTTATAAACTAAACTAGTGATAAAACAAGAAACTAAAAGATTCGATTGCAAGATCTAAAGATATACCTTCAAGCGCTAACCTCCACGGCAATGACGCCAGAAAAGAGCTTGATGTCTACTACAGAACCTTCTTCTTGTAGACGTTGTTGGGCCTTCAAGTGCAGAGGTTTGTAGGAGAGTACAAAATTTCCCTCAAGTGGATGACCTAAGGTTTATCAATCCGTGGGAGGCATAGGATGAATATGGTCTCTCTCAAACAACCCTGCAACCAAATAGCAAAGAGTCCCTTGTGTCCCCAACACACCCAATACAGTGGTAAATTGTATAGGTGCACTAGTTCAGCGAAGAGATGGTGATACAAGTGCAATATGGATGGTAGATAAAGGTTTTTTTAATCTGAAAATATAGAAACAGCAAGGTAATTAATGATAAAAGTGAGCGTAAACAGTATTGCAATGCATTGAAACAAGGCCTAGGGTTCATACTTTCACTATTGCAAGTTATCTCAACAATAATAACATAATTGGATCATAAAACTATCCCTCAACATGCAACAAAGAGTCACTCCAAAGTCACTAATAGCGGAGAACAAACTAAGAGATTATTGTAGGGTACGAAACCACCTCAGTGTTATTCTTTCTAATCGATCTATGCAAGAGTCTGTAGTAAAATAACATGAAGCTATTCTTTCCGTTCTATGTATCATAGAGTTTGTACTAGAATAACACCTTAAGACACACATCAACCAAAATCCTAATGTCAACTAGATACTCCAATATCACCTCAAGTATCCGTGAGTATGATTATATGATATGCATCACACAATCCCAGATTCATCTATTGAACCAACACAAAGAACTTCAAAGAGTGCCCCAAAGTTTCTACCGGAGAGTCCAGACGAAAATGTGTGCCAACCCCTATGCATAAGTTCACAAGGTCACGGAACTCGCAAGTTGATCACCAAAACATACATCAAGTGGATCACGTGAATATCCCATTGTCACCACAGATAAGCACATGCAAGACATACATCAAGTGTTCTCAAATCCTTCAAGACTCAATCCGATAAGATAACTTCAAAGGGAAAACTCAATCCATTACAAGAGAGTAGAGGGGGAGAAACATCATAAGATCCAACTATACTAGCAAAGCTCGCGATACATCAAGATTGTGCGAATCAAGAACACGAGAGAGGAGAGAGAGAGATCAAACACATAGCTACTGGTATATACCCTCAGCCCCGTGGGTGAACTACTCCCTCCCCGTCATGGAGAGCGTCGGGATGATGAAGATGGCCAACGGTGAGGGACCCCCTGAGGGAGTCCTGGATTAGGGGGTCCTCGGACAGCCGGACTATATACTTTGGCCGGACTGTTGGACTATGAAGATACAAGATTGAAGACTTCGTCCCGTGTCCGAGTGGGACTCTCCTTTGCATGGAAGGCAAGCTTGGCAATTCGGATATGTAGATCTCCTCGCTTGTAACCGACTCTCTTTAACCCTAGCCCCCTCCGGTGTCTATATAAACTGGAGGGCTTAGTATGTAGGACAAGAATAATCAGAATCATAGGCTAGCTTCTAGGGTTTAGCATCTACGATCTCGTGGTAGATGAACTCTTGTAATACTCATATCATCAAGATCAATCAAGCAGGACATAGGGTATTACCTCCATCGAGAGGGCCCGAACCTAGGTAGGCATTGTATGCACAGTTCGTGACCCCCTACCCGGGATCCGCCGGTTTTGACACCGACATTGGTGCTTTCATTGAGAGTTCCACTATGTCGTAGCCATAAGGCTTGATGGCTCCTTCGATCATCGGCAACGATGCGATCCAGGGTGAGGTTTTTCTCCCCGGACAGATCTTCGTATTCAGCGGCTTTGTACTACAGGCCAACTCCCTTGGCCATCTGGAGCAGATCGAGAGCTACGCCCCCGGCCATCACGTCAGGTTTGGAAGCTTAAACTACACTACCGACATCCGCGGAGACTTGATCTTCGACGGATTCGAGCCCATGTTAGGTGCGCTGCACAGTCTCGACAAGCATGACTTAGCTCTGCCGTCGGACGGTGTTCGGGAGATCACACCTGTGGCTACTCTAGCCTTCGATCCGGAGCAGATCGTGCCATCCGAGGACGTGTGGATAGACCCCGCCACAGAGGCCGCGCACTCCACGGTGATATAGTCGAATACTAACTTCACTCATTATGAGACCTGTGTTGCCGGACCCCTGGATTCATCCCCGGCCACAGGCTCTGAACCGACCGCGTCCGTGCCTATCGAATCTGATTGGGCACCGATCATGGAGTTCACCTCCGCGGATATCTTTCAGCACTCGCCCTTGGGCGACTTGCTAAACTCATTGAAATCTCTCTCCTTGTCAGGAGACCCTTGGCCGAACTATGTCCGGCTTGAGTGGGAAGCAGACGACGAAGAAACTCATTCCCCACCCACCACCCACTTAATAGCCACTGTCGATGACCTAACCGACATGCTTGTTTTCGGCTCTGAAGACATCGACGGTATGGACGACGATGTAGAAGAGTAGGAACCACCGCCAACAGGGCGCTGGACCGCCACCTCATCATATGATATATACATGGTGGATACCCCCAAAGAAAGCGATGGTAATAAGGCAACAGAGGATAATCCCTCTGAGAAGCAATCTAAGCACCAGCGTCAACGGCGGCGCTCTAAGCCCCGCCACAGCAAAAGCGGCGATACCGGCACAAGAGACAATAAGGCTGCGGATAGCACCGAAGACGAATACAATCCCCTCCAGCCAGGCCTCGAGCGGGAGGATGGGCAAGCCAGCCCTAAGGAACAGGCAGCAGACGGAGAATCAGAGGATGACAATTACATGCCTCTCTCCAAAGGTGAGGTGAGCCTCGGCGACGATGAATTTATCGTGCTTGAGGATCCCGCCGAACAGGAGTGCTTCATGCGCCGGCTTATAGCCACGGCAAAAGCCTGAAGAAAAAGCAGCAACAGCTTCAAGCTGACCAAGATCTGCTAGCGAATAGATGGACCGAGGTCCTGGCGGCTGAGGAATACAAACTCGAACGCCCAACCAAAAGTTACCCAAAGCGCAGGTTGCTACCCCAACTTGAGGAGGAAGCATTAAAGCCTACGCTCCCAGCATATGATGCGGCTGACCGACTGCCTCGTGGCCGAGACAAAGCGGCATATCAGCCTGAAGTCCAGCTCGCACCCCATCGCCAGTCAAATAAAAACACAAAGGCTCGGGGCAACACGCAGGACCTGCGAGACGTATTGGAAAACAAAGCAGGACTTACAAGATCGATCTACGGATCACGGGTGATGAAGACATGCACCTAGGGTAGGGACACGGACCTAACCAAAGAGTCCTACCCTAGGACACCCCTAGAAGAAGTCACCTTTCAATCGACTTGAAGGTATCCCACTCGACGGGTTCAAGACACTCGACCAAGAAGCTATCACTCGACCATGAAGCCAACCACTCGACTGCCAGGAGACCTAAAGTCACTCCACAGGCAAACGGTCGGCTGTTAAGTAGTCTTTATGATCATTATAGCACTTTATTAGGGGTGTTACCAGTAACGCCCAACCTTAAATGTACCTTAAACCCTGCATTACTGAGGGCAGGAGGGGTCCGGCGAACTCTATATAAGCCACCCCCTCCTCAGTGTGAAGGGTTCGCACCCCTGTAATCCATACACGCATAATCCAGTCGACCGCCTCCAGGCTCCAAGACGTAGGGCTATTACTTCCTCTGAGAAGGGCCTGAACTCGTAAACCTCGCGTGTAACAACTTCCCAATAGTTAAGATCTAGCCTCTCCATATTCACCCCCCTACATCACTGTCAGAGTTAGAACCACGACAGTTGGCGCCCACCGTGGGGCAGCAGTCTTAGCGCCTGATTGGAGAAGTTGCGATTTTTCTGATCCCCTTTGATCATGGTTTCGTGCGGAGTTTTGGTGGAGGGCCGCGAGATCCGTCTCGGCGCGCTCACGTTCATCGCCGACGACTCCGCCTGGCTTCAGGAGGCGCCACTCGACATCGACGCGCTCCCTGTCCGCGGTGCGACGCATTTCCGTGCATGCGTTCGTGGCGTCCTCCATCGGCAACCGTCGACCCAATATCGGTCGGCCCTCATATCGTCTCCCCGCTCTGCCTCCCACCGGCGCAAGCGCTCCGGTTGGTCGAGACTTCAAAGGTGGGTGAGACATGCCGTGGCTCGCCAGTCGGCCACCCCGCAAATCGCGGCGATCGAGCCTGACGAATCCCTCTAAGGCCTGTTAGACCTGTCGACTGGCTCCGCGGAGACCGCATCCGAGTGCGACAGCAGCGACCCAGCGGCGGAGGTTCTGGCGGTCGATGGGACGCACAGTCCTCCTGGTTTCCCTCGCGCTGGTGGAGGCGCGGGTGGGGGCGATCCGTCGCATCCCCACGATGAGTATCTCCCCGAACCTCTCACGTCATCACAGCGAGAGGAGCTTCGCCGCCGGAACACGGACGCCCTCCGCACCCGTATCGTCGGTGAGTCCCCCGAGGCCCGGGCCTTGGAGGACGCGCGTCAGCGGGCTCCCGAGTCTAGTCGACGCTAACTCTTCCCGCCGACGCAGGTATATCGAACCCCAGTGCAGAATTTGGCGGCTGCGGCCCGTATAGCAGAATCAATTCAGCCCTCCCAGTCGGAGGCTGGCAGGGGCTTGTTACAGATCAGAGCGTTGCTCCGGGCGGCGGGAAACCAGAATTCCGCTGTCTCTCAGTCGCGGGATAGGATCCACAGTCCATCTATCGCAACAGATACAGTCGAGTCGGCTCACAGCCCGAGATCGCCCCCGAGGCGTGAGGGACGTGGTGACCGGCATGATCAGTACAGGAGGAATGAGCAGTATGATCACCGATTCGACCGCGATGATCGACGTCGAGTGCCAACCCCTCCCCCAAGGAGTGGGTCGTATGCGCCTCGACGGCAAGATGACAGACGCCCTCATAGTGTTGGGCAGAGGATTCCAGTTGACCCCAGAGACCCAGGCTTTGATGCGAGATCCATCCTCGTTCAAGGTTTGGTTGACAGGAACAGAGCTCATCGAGAAGGCCACAACAGAGATGCGCCTGCCAGCAGCAGAGTACATGCTTCAGGGCCAGAGTGTTTCAGTCGAGCCATCAGAGCCGCAGTGATTCCTCCCAATTTCAGGCTGGCGACTGGAATCAACAAGTTCACCGGTGAATCTAAGCCTGACACTTGGCTCGAAGATTACCGAGTGGCTGTACAGATTGGCGGTGGCAATGATGAGGTGGCCATGAAGCATTTACCTCTCATGTTAGAGGGCTCAGCCAGAGCGTGGCTAAATCAGTTGGCACCCAGCAGCATATACACTTGGGAGGACCTCTCCCGAGTGTTTATCACAACCTTTGAAGGAACATGCAAGCGACCTACAGGCCTTACAGAGTTGCGGTCTTGCGTGCAGAAGCCGAATGAAACTCTGAGGGAATACATTCAGAGGTGGATCACGCTGCATCACTCGGTTGAGAATGTGCCAGACCATCAAGCAGTTTGTGCCTTCAAGGAAGGTGTTAAATACAGAGAGTTGAATCTAAAGTTCGGTCGAACTGGAGAGATGTCTCTGAATCGGATGATGGAGATTGCCACCAAGTACGCTAACGGAGAAGATGAAGACCGACTCCGGAGTGGCAAGCAGAAAGCAGTCGCCCAAGAAACCGGAGGCAATTCCAGTCGGAAGCAGAAGCGGAAGGCCGAGCCAGCCGCCCCTGGGGAGGCCCTGGCCGCAACCCAGGTAAATTTCAAAGGAAAACCCAAAGGCCCCTGGAAGCCCAAGAAAGTCAAGGATCAAGACGGAAATGATGTTTTGGATCTGACATGTCACATCCACACCAAGAAGGATGAAGAGGGTAATTTTATTTACCCAAAGCATACCACTCGACAGTGCCGGCGCCTGATCCAGCAGTTCCAAGGAAAGCAGTCCAAGGATAAGGAAAAAGAGTGGGACAGAGTCGAGGACAAGGAAGACAGTGACGATGGATACCCCCAAGTCAATTCCACCCTGATGATTTTTGCCGATGTCGAAAGCAAAAGTCGACTGAAAGTCATTAACCGAGAGGTGAACATGGTTGCCCTGGCAACACCCAGTTACCTGAAGTGGTCTCGGACTGCCATCACATTCGACCAGTCTGATCACCCGACGCACATTGCCACCCCTAGGAGGCAAGCTTTGGTGGTCGACCCAATTGTTGAAGGCACTCGACTGACTAAAGTCCTGATGGATGGTGGCAGTGGCCTGAACATACTATATGCTGAAACATTGAAAGGAATGGGTATTCCGATGTCCAGGCTCAGCACCAGTAACATGAGTTTCCATGGAGTCATTCCTGGGAAGAAAGCCCAATCACTCGGCCAGATCGCTCTTGATGTGGTTTTTGGTGATTCAAAGAATTACCGCAAGGAAAAGTTGACATTCGAGGTTGTGGACTTCCAAAGTGCTTATCACGCCATTTTGGGCAGGTCAGCTTACGCACGCTTCATGGCCCGGCCATGTTACGTGTATCTCAAACTGAAGATGCCTGGACCCAAAGGTGTGATCACTGTTACAGGCAATCGGAAGAAGGCGGAAGAGTGCTTTCAGAAGGGCTCAAAGATTGCAGATGCTCAGATGGCAGTGGTCGAGCTGCAAGAGTACCAAAAGACTGCCGATCCAAGCGAGTTGCTACGAGCCAAGAAGCCTACTTCAGAATCAGCTTTTCAGTCGTCCGGTGAAACAAAGACAGTCCACATTCACCCGACCGACCCCGATGCTGCCCCGACTCACATCTCAACGACGCTTGACTCCAAATAGGAAGAAGCGCTCATCCAGCTCCTCCGTGAGAACTGGGACTTCTTCGCATGGAAACCCTCTGACATGCCTGGAGTTCCCAGAGGGCTGGCTGAGCACTGTCTACGAGTCGACCCGAAGTTCAAGCCTGTGAAAGAACATCTTCGACGGTCCGCCGTCCAGAAGAGGAAAGCCATTGGCGAGGAGGTGGCTCGGCTCTTAGCAGCGGAGTTTATCTGAGAGATTTACCACTCCGAGTGGCTCGCCAATGTCGTCATGGTCCCCAAGAAGGACAAGTCACTTCGCATGTGCATTGATTTCAAACATATTAATCGGGCCTGCCCGAAAGATCATTTTCCTCTCCCGCGCATCGACCAAATAGTCGACTCGACTGTGGGGTGCGAGAGATTGTCTTTTCTAGATGCTTATTCCGGATACCATCAGATCCGTCTGTATGGACCCGACGAAATCAAAACAGCTTTCATCACCCCATTCGGATGCTTCTGTTATGTCACCATGCCGTTCGGCCTCAAGAACGCCGGAGCCACGTTCATGAGAATGATTCAGAAGTGTTTACTCACTCAAATCAGTCGGAATGTGGAGGCATACATGGATGATATTGTGGTCAAGTCACGCAAAGGTTCCGACCTGCGGGCTGACCTTGCAGAAACCTTTGCCAACCTCAGGAGGTATGATATCAAGCTCAATCCATCAAAGTGCACATTCGGAGTTCCAGGTGGAAAGTTACTCGGTTTTCTCGTTTCCGAACGGGGGATCGACGCCAATCCTGAAAAAGTTGGCACCATACTCTGGATGAAGCGTCCCGTTCGCGTGCACGACGTCCAAAAGCTTACAGGCTTCTTGGCCGCCCTAAGTCGATTCATTTCTCGTCTCGGTGAAAAGGCGTTGCCCCTTTACCGACTGATGAAGAAGTCTGACAAGTTCGAGTGGACTCCGGAAGCTGATGCAGCATTTGCAGAGCTCAAAGCTCTGGTCTCCACCCAGCCGGTGCTTGCCGCCCCAATCAGCAAAGAGCCTCTGCTGCTTTACATTGCAGCCACAGGGCAAGTTGTCAGCACAGTACTTACGGTCGAGCGGGAAGAAGAAGGAAAGGCCTTCAGAGTTCAGCGCCCAGTCTATTATGTGTCTGAAGTTTTGACACCTTCAAAACAAAGATACCCTCACTACCAGAAGCTTGTATATGGGATTTATATGACCACCAAGAAGGTTGCACATTACTTCTCTGACCACTCCATTACAGTCGTCAGCGATGCCCCATTGTCAGAGATTCTGCATAACAGAGATGCAACTGGTCGAGTGGCCAAGTGGGCGATTGAACTCCTTCCCTTAGATATCAAGTTTGAAGCAAAGAAGGCTATCAAGTCCCAGGCAATCGCAGATTTCATCGCCGAGTGGATTGAACAGCAATTGCCGACTCAAGTTCACTCGGAGCACTGGACCATGTTCTTCAATGGATCTAAGATGCTGAATGGTTCCGGTGCTGGGGTAGTTCTAGTCTCCCCCCGAGGAGATAAGCTCAGATATGTTCTCCAGATTCACTTCGATTCCTCCAACAATGAAGCAGAGTATGAAGCACTTTTGTATGGGTTGCGCATGGCCATTTCACTCGGCGTCCGTCACCTCATGGTCTATGGCGACTCAGATTTGGTGGTTAATCAGGTGATGAAGGAGTGGGACGTCAGAAGTCCAGCTATGACTAGTTATTGCAATGCAGTGAGAAAGCTAGAAAAGAAATTTGAGGGGTTAGAGCTTCATCACATCCCCGACTGAAAAACCAAGCAGCTGATGAACTGGCAAAAATAGGCTCCAAGAGAGAAGCCATTCCCAGCAATGTGTTTCTGGAGCACATCCGCTCGCCGTCAGTCCAGGAGGATCCTTTCAAAGAAGAAGTCCCACAACCGAAAAGTGCCACAGATCTGACTGAAGTCGAAGTTCCTGCTATGGTCGACCTAATCATGGAAGTCTTGGCAATCACTCCCGACTGGACGATACCGTACATCGTGTATATCCTAAGGAAAGAGCTCCCAGAAGACGAGGAAGAGGCTCGACAGATCGTCCGCCGATCCAAGGCCTTCACAGTCATAAAGGGGCAGTTGTATAGAGAAAGCCCGACTGGAATCGGTCAGAAGTGCATAACACCAGAAGAAGGTCGGATAATCCTTGACGATATCCACTCGGGGACCTGTGGCCACCATGCGTCCTCTCGGACCATTGTGGCTAAAGCATACCGAGCGGGATTTTACTGGCCTAGAGCAAATGAGATGGCAAAAGAGATAGTCGACAAGTGTGAAGGTTGCCAGTTCTACTCCAACATGTCACACAAGCCTGCATCAGCCCTGAAGACCATTCCACTCGTCTGGCCCTTTGCTGTCTGGGGACTGGACATGGTTGGTCCACTGAGAACAGGCAGGAGCGGATTCACGCATGTGCTTGTGGCAGTCGACAAGTTCACCAAATGGATTGAAGCCAAGCCTATCAAGAACCTCGATGCTGGCGCTGCTATCAGTTTCGTCAGAGGACTAACATTCAGATATGGAGTCCCTCATAGCATCATCACTGACAATGGGTCAAACTTCGATTCGGACCAGTTCAGAGCTTTTTGCGCCTCTCAAGGCACGCGAGTCGACTACGCGTCGGTCGCACATCCTCAGTCGAATGGACAAGCTGAAAGAGCAAATGGTTTGATTCTCAAAGGACTGAAGCCTCGGCTGATGCGTGATCTCAAGCACGCGGCAGGTGCTTGGGTCGACGAGCTTCCGTCAGTTCTGTGGGGATTGAGGACCACCCCTAACCGGTCGACTGGAAGAACTCCATTCTTTCTGGTCTATGGAGCCGAAGCGGTTCTGCCAAGTGATCTTCTTCACAACGCGCCCCGAGTCGAGCTTTACACCGAAGATGAAGCAGAACAGGCCCGGCAAGACGCAGTCGACCTCCTAGAAGAAGAGAGGGAGATGGCCATGATCGGATCGACCATTTATCAGCAAGACTTGCGTCGATTCCACGCCCGGAATGTGAAGAGTCGAGCCTTCCAAGAAGGAGATTTGGTCCTCAGAGTGGATCAACAGAAACCACACAAGCTTGCTCCTACTTGGGAAGGCCCCTTCATCATCACCAGAGTCCTCCACAATGGAGCGTATCACCTCTACAATGTTGATCGCCAGGTCGACGAGCCTCGAGCTTGGAATGCGGAACTACTCCGCCCCTTTTACACTTGAGCTCTCCCTTGGACAAGATGTAATAAGAAAAATTCCTGTAGTTCATTTTTATCAAAGGCTAGAGTGTTCCATTAATTGTCGTCACTTTTGTTTACATACGGAATCCCCCAGTGGGTGACTTAGCTGCGAATCCGTTTCGCCTAAGTTTGAAAAAATCCTACTGAGTGGAGAGCAAACCTCCCACTCGGAGGCTTAGCTGCAGTCCAGCACTCGCCTAAGTTCTCTCGCCTAGAGACTTAGCTGCAGTCCGGCACTCGCCTAAGTTTGAAAAATCCTACCGAGTGGAGAGCAAACCTCCCACTCGGGGGCTTAGCTGCGGTCCAGCACTCGCCTAAGTTCTCTCACTTAGAGATTTAGCTGCAGTCCGGCACTCGCCTAAGTTTGGAAAAATCCTA
>NC_041388.1:209989786-209993012 GCF_002162155.2 Triticum dicoccoides
CTAAGTCCTCTTGCCTAGAGACTTAGCCACAGTCCGGCACTCGCCTAAGTTTGAAAAAATCCTACTGAGTGGAGAGCAAACCTCCCACTCGGGGGCTTAGCTGCGGCCCAGTGCTCACCTAAGTGTTTAAAAATCCTACCGAGTGGAGAGCAAACCTCCCACTCGGGGGCTTAGCTGCAGTCCAGCACTCGCCTAAGTCCTCTCGCATAGAGACTTAGCTGCAGTCCGCACTCACCTAAGTTTGAAAAAATCCTACCGAGTGGAGAGCAAACCTCCCACTCGGGGGCTTAGCTGCGGCCCAGTGCTCGCCTAAGTGTTTAAAAATCCTACCGAGTGGAGAGCAAACCTCCCACTCGGTGGCTTAGCTGCAGTGCAGCACTCGCCTAAGTCCTCTCGCCTAGAGACTTAGCTGCAGTCCGGCACTCACCTAAGTTTGAAAAAATCCTACCGAGTGGAGAGCGATCCTCCCGCTCGGGGGCTTAGCTGCAGTCCGGCACTCGCCTAAATTCTCTCACTTAGAGACTTAGCTGCAGTCCGGCACTCGCCTAAGTGTTTAAAAATCCTACCAAGTGGAGAGCAAACCTCCCACTCGGGGGCTTAGCTGCAGCCCAGTGCTCGCCTAAGTTCAAGACTCGACCCAATCCGTGAGTCGACTGCTAACTCCCCCTGCGGAATTGCGCCGCAAATACAAGGTCATTCCAAGTGAAGATCAAGTTCCACTCGACGAATCATACCATGAAGATGCCCGACGAGAAATCGATTTCGGATAAAGCCTAAAAGGTCCCAGACCTCAAAGTACTCAAGCCCGCGGCTCGGCAAAGTTTAACTGTTACAAGTCCACTCGGCATCCCGAGGCAAATTTAAGGCAAAGTTTAACGGTTACAAATCCACTCGGCATTCCGAGGTAAATTTAAAGTTTTTCACTCCTCAGGAGGAGGACTGGAAGGGGCGACGAACTCATCCAAGTCGATCCCATCGACAATACGGGTGGCAGCAGCGATGAAGGTCTCCATGAAGTCTTGAAAGCTGTGCTTCCTGGTATTTGCAACTTGGATGGCCGCCAGCTTTTCTTCTCGCGCCTCCTTGCAATGGACGCGGACCAGAGACAGAGCGACATCAGCACCACATCTAGCAGAAGATTTCTTCCATTCCGCCACTCGACCTGGGACTTCGTTAAGTCGAGCCATCAGAGACTCGAGGTCGTTCTGAAGCGTCGTCCCAGGCCAGAGTGATGTGTCGATCCGCGACATTGCAACTTTCAGCCGAGCCAGATAATCAACGACGCTGGTAACACGAGACTCCAGTCGGAGCACGTTCATGGCAGCCTCGTCCTTCATGAGAGAATTGGCGGGATCCAAGCTTGGCTCCACTCGACTGGTCTCCTCTTCAAAGTTCTGACAGAATTCTGCAAACATGATTCAAGAGTAAGATAGTGGCCCTACGCAGGCTTGGCAAATTGCAAGATAGTCGGGGCAGAGTAATTACCTTCGAGCATGACGAACAACTTCTTGGCAAGTCCACCAAGATAAGCTTCCAGATCTTTTACCTTCCCCACCAGCTCACCCGCCTTGTCGTGCAGAGCCATCTTCTCCTTCTTCAGTCGACTGGCATCTCGATTAGCTGTCTCGAGAGCGGTTTTCAGTCAGGAGTTCTCCTGTTCAAGAGCTCCGACCGAAGCCAATTTCTCCTCTGCAAGCTTCGTTTTGCTTGAGGCCTCCTTCTGTGCCTCTGCAAGGTCTTGGTCTTTCTTCTTCAGAGCTTCCTCCAGTTTATCTGTGGCGCGTCGAGTGGAACCAACATCAAGAATGGAGAAGAAAGAAAAGCCACATGTTAAGAATAGAGAACCTCACCAGCCATACCTTTCGCTTCTTCTTGCGCCTTCCTCAAATTCTCCTGAGCAAGCTTCAAGTTAAGGTTGAGCTGGATCTGCTGATTCTCCAACTCAGTATAGCGAGCTACAAGTTCGCAAGATTTCTGTAAAAAGGAAAATCAGTCGACAGACGTCCAAGATAAGTTGCTTCCGAGTAACTAAGAGACAATGATGACGTTTCTAAGACCACAGCCGAATCAAAAACATTCGACAGTAGTCTCGGGGACTACACCCAGTGGGTGCACTCAGCGTGCCCCCACTGGTTTGACCAAAAAAAGTCGACTGCCCGCAGTCGACCAGATACAACTCCACTCGACCTGGCCCGACCAAACCGAGTGAAGAAATACAGCTACAGCAACACAATGTAAAGACTACAGTCGACTGCCAGCAGTCCACCGTAGTCTCGGGGACTACACCCAGTGGGTGCACTTAGCGTGCCCCCACTCGTCCAAAGGATTGGCAGACACACCCAGTGGGTGTACAGATACAGATACAAAAGATCTTCGGAAAAGAGACTCTTCAAACAGCATATCATAACAGACCAAGTGTCGAGTCGACTGACCTGGACATTGCTCTGAAGAGCCGAACTCGCGTCATAGGCTGCTTGGCTGGCCTCCCGAGCCATCTTCACTTGCTCCATCATGATCCCCGCCTGGCGTATAGCCTCCTTTGCAGCAGCCGCTTGGTCCTCAGGGACGGGGTACGCAGAAAAAAGCGAAGGTGGATCCGCAGTCGACGCCGAGGGCCGCGCACTCGCCAGAGGAACGACGAAGGTCACAGAAGCCCGAGTGGTGTCACCACCATCCCAAGCCACGGCCTCGGACGCCGGAGCGGATTGGGGGGTCTTGTCAGCCGACGCCCTCTTGTGCCTCCTCACTCTCAACGGACCGTCATCGTCGTCATCCGGGAGGTCGATAACATGAGGAGGAGCTACAAGGAAAACATTCAATCGACCAGAGTAGCAATAAAAGTTCAGTTGACTCAAAGGCAGGACATCAGCAATCGTACTAGGGTTGGAGGTAACAGCGTCCTCCATCTCTTGGTCGTCGTTCCTGGCGGAGACCTCAGAAGTAGCACCGCTGCAAATCTCGAAAGTCAATCAGTTGGTTCAGTGAATCGACCAAGGATCCGTCCACGGTCGACAAAGGAAAGCAAGTCTTATTATTACATGGAAATGGTAGGAACAGCTATCTTCATCTTGGGCAGAGCCTTGGGCGGCTTGGATGGCGTCGCTTGTGGATGCTTGGGAGCCTTCCCAGTCAGCGGAGGAGAAGAGGTCCGAGGGCGTTTCGATGACTGCCCAACAGGAGCGGTCGCCTTGCCACGTTCTCGCGCTAGATCGTTGGTGAGCTTGGA
>NC_041388.1:209993406-210004125 GCF_002162155.2 Triticum dicoccoides
CTTCGCTGGAGAAGATGTCATCGCCTCCCTCTCCCTCACCGTCGGACTCCCACTCGCCTTGGTCGTCCCCGCTCTCGCCTCCGCTCACCTCCCCTTCCTCAGTTGACCCCTGTGCCCCATTGGGCGTCGAGTACATCTCGGTGGTCGCCTGAAAAACAACAGGCAAGACGAAAGTCAATCGACTTATTCAAAGAAGACCAATGCGGAAGACAAGATATCAGTCGGGAGCACAAAGACATACCTGGTCCACCTCATATGAGTTGTCGAGTGGGGTTACCCTCCTGGCTCCTCGGGGGTTGTCTTTGTTCCCCGTGATGCTCGACAGCCACCCCTCCACCATCTCGTCGGTGACCTCCTCCGGGTGGACCCGAGTGGTGTCGTCAAGACCCGAATACAGCCACATCGGATGGTCGCGGACCTGGAGCGGTTGGATGCGCCTTTGAAGAAAGACCTCCAGCAGGTCCATTCCAGTCACGCCCTTGTGGACAAGCTCAACCACTCGACCTGCCAGCACCTTGACTTGGGCCTTTTCCTCCGGCGTGATTTTCAGAGAGGCAGGCTTCTCGGCTCAGTCGAGGGAAAAAGGAGGAAGACCAGTCGACTGTCCGGGGGTCGCCTCGTCCTTGCAGTAGAACCAGGTCGACTGCCAGCCACGGACCGACTCCGGGAAGGTGATAGATGGAAAACAACTCTTCCCCCTCGTCTGGATCGCCAGCCCCCGCACAGCTGGATCACCTGCGTCCTCTCGTCACTCGACTTAGCCTTCTTGACCGATTGAGAACGGCAGGTAAAGATGTGTTTGAAGAGTCCCCAATGGGGTCGACAACCCAAGAAAGCCTCACACATGGAGATGAAAGCAGCAAGGTAGACAATGGAGTTGGGAGTGAAGTGGTGGAGCTGCGCTCCGAAGAAATTCAGGAAACTCCGGAAGAAAGGATGGGGCGGCAGAGAAAACCCTCGGTCGATGTGGGTGGCTAGGAGCACGCACTCACCGTCGCGGGGTTGAGGTTCGATCTCTCCCCCTGGAAGACGCGCAACTTCATGGGGAATGACTCCCCCCTCGACCATGTCGTCGAGATCCTCTTGCCGGAGCACCGATGGCATACAGTCGCCCTGGATCCAACCTTTGGGCAGAGCGGTCCTGGAGGAGGATCCGCCCCGAGCAGACCTCTTCCCTTCCCCCGCTGCCGCCGCCTTCTTCGCGCGCTCCAGAGCGGAGGTCTTGCTCTTCGTCATCGTCGCCGGCGAAGTCTCACATGGGCCTGCTGCGCTGGGGCGAGAACGGAGGTGGCGGAAGGACTTGCGAAGGGGGAGAGGCGGAAGAAAGGAGGAGAAGAGAGCGCACTGCTTGAAAACCCCGAATCAGCGATTTATAAGGGACCGCTTGCGAGTGGCTGACTGGTAGGCCCAGGCCATCCAGTCAAATCCCGCAGCAGACACGCGTGCAGTACGTGGCGAAAAAGGCGACGCGGGAATCGAGGGGCTTCCGCTTTATCGCTTCCGATTACTGCGGCCGCTCCCGTCCCGTGCGCTTCCCAAAATCCGAATCCCGCGACATCCGCGGGCCGCAGGACACCTTGTCAAAACAGAAGACCCCGATCGCGTCGGCGCTCGATATGTCACAAACAAAGAAATTCACTCGACGAAAGGCCTGGAATGGATCAAGGCGACTGAAAAAGGTTGGCAATGTCATCCGTGACGATTGACCCAAAACGAGGCGCTCACATAGCCCGAAGAACCAGTCGGAAAGATCCCCAACTCTTTCCCCACTCTAACCTCGATCCATTCGGGGGCTAATGATGAAGACATGCACCTAGGGTAGGGACATGGACCTGACCAAAGATTCCTACCCTAGGACACCCCTAGAAGAAGTCACCTTTCAATCGACTTGAAGGTATCCCACTCGACGGGTTCAAGACACTCGACCAAGAAGCTATCACTCGACCATGAAGCCAACCACTCGACTGCCAGGAGACCTAAAGTCACTCCACAGGCAAACGGTCGGCTGTTAAGTAGTCTTTATGATCATTATAGCACTTTATTAGGGGCATTACCAGTAACGCCCAACCTTAAATGTACCTTAAACCCTGCATTACTGAGGGCAGGAGGGGTCCGGCGAACTCTATATAAGCCACCCCCTCCTCAGTGTGAAGGGTTCGCACCCCTGTAATCCATACACGCATAATCCAGTCGACCGCCTCCAGGCTCCAAGACGTAGGGCTATTACTTCCTCTGAGAAGGGCCTGAACTCGTAAACCTCGCGTGTAACAACTTCCCAATAGTTAAGATCTAGCCTCTCCATATTCACCCCCCTACATCACTGTCAGAGTTAGAACCACGACAACGGGGGCGCGCCCAACGCGTGACAACGACCGTCATGCCGGATACACTAAAAGCAAACCCGGTCAGGCCGAACACAGCAGACAAGACTCATATGAACTGCGTCATGATATAGCCCGGCACAGAGGCGCCGCATACCCCCTATGCTTCACTAATGAAGTAATGGATCACAAGTTCCATAAGGTTTTAAACACATGAATATCGTATCATATGATGGCACAACAGACCCCGCAGTATGTATCAACGATTTCCTCCTCCATATCCACATGGCCCGCAATGACGATCTACATGCCATCAAGTACCTTCCATTAAAACTCAAAGGGCCTGCTCAGCATTGGCTCAATAGCATGCCGACAAACTCCATTGCCAGTTGGAGAATTTAGAAGATGCATTCCTTGACAACTTCTAGGGCACTTATGTGCGACCACCAGATGCCGATGACTTGAGTCACATAACCCAACAACCAGGGGAATCAGCCAGGAAATTCTGGGCTCGGTTCCTAACTAAAAAGAACCAAATTGTTGACTGTCCGGATGCCGAGGCCTTAGCGGCATTTAAGCATAATATCCGCGACAAATGGCTCGCCCGACACCTCGGCCAACAAAAGCCAAAATCCAGGGCAGCCTCACGACACTCATGACCCGCTTTTGTGTGGGCGAGGATAGTTGGCTGGCTTGCAGCAACAACACATCAAGAAACCTTGGCAATTCAGATGCCAAAGATAGCAATGGCAGGCCACGTCATAATAGGCACAAGCGCCGCAACAACGGCGACAACACCGAAGACATAGCAGTTAATGCCGGATTCAGTGGCTCTAAATCTGGTCACCGGAAAAAGCCGTTCAAAATAAGCAATGCGAGACCGTCTAGCTTGGACCGCATACTCGATCGTTCATGTCAAATTCACGGCACCCTCGATAAACCAGCCAACCACACCAACAGAAAATGCTGGGTGTTCAAACAGGCCGTCAAGTTGAATGCCAAAAATAAGGAAAAGGGGCTGCATAGCGACAACAAGGAGGAGCCCCGGCCGCCGAACATAGGAGTGCAGAAGAAATTTCCTCCACAAGTGAAAACGGTAAACATGATATACGCAACCCATATTCCCAAGAGGGAACGAAAGCGTGCACTAAGGGACGTCTATGCGTTGGAGCCAGTCGCCCCAAAGTTCAACCCATGGTCTTCTTGTCCGATCACCTTCGATCGCAGGGACCACCCCATCAGTATCCGTCATGGCGGTTCTGCCGCATTGGTCCTTGACCCCATCATTGACGGATTTCACCTCACTCGGGTCCTTATGGACGGTGGCAGCAGCCTGAACCTGCTCTATCATCATACAGTGCGCAAAATGGGTATAGACCCCTCGAGGACCAAACCCACCAAAACCACCTTTAAAGGTGTCATCCCAGGTGTAGAGGCCTATTGCACGGGTTCAATCATGATCGAAGTGGTCTTCGGATCTCCGGATAACTTCTGAAGCGAGGAATTAATCTTCGATATCGTCCCCTTCCGCAGCGGCTATCACGCACTACTCGGACGAACCGCATTTGCCAGATTCAATGCGGTACCGCATTATGCATAGCTCAAGCTCAAAATGCCAGGACCTCGCGGGGTTATAACAGTTAATAGAAACACAGAGCGCTCACTCCGCACGGAGGAACACACTGCGGCCCTCGCAGTAGAAGCGCAAAGCAGCCTTATGAGGCAAACCGCCAATTCAGCGAAAAAGACCCCGGACACCTACAAGCGAGTCCGGAGTACGCTGCAAGAGGATCGCGAGGCACGTTTAGAGCTCGCCAAGCAGTTCGGCCTCCGTCCTAGTCCCATTCAAGCGGCGAAATTAGTGTCGCGCGTACGTAATTACGCACTCAAGATACCATGGGCATAGGCGGAGGCACGGCCACGGCACATCCCACAATGCGGCTCAACCGCTTCAAGGCCCGTGTACCTTTAACATTTTCTTCCTTTCAGGCTCCTACTCTCCAAAGCCCTCTTCGGTAGTTTGATAATCGGACCCGTCACGGGAAGGAAACACCAAGGAAGCAAGAAGCTTTGACGTACAAGGGAATCCCCAGGTGGTCTCTGATAACGATCACTATACCTGTTTTACATACCCACACGCAGCTTGCCCTTGGATAGGACATGTCAAATATTCCTATTTTTGCTTATTGCACTACTTGTATACATACGCTTTGACGTATCATTTCAATAACAATGTACAACGTTGGCTTATTATTACATTTCTTCATCCTTTTTCCTGTCTGCCTATTTACGACAAATTGCACCCGTACGTTCTGGTACGTCCAGTGCGCTAGGGGCTTCAGTGTGCCCCATAACACGGCAAGAAAAGTCTGAACACTTTCGATAGTGCGACACCCCGAACTTATAGCATTATATGCATCAGCTCCGAATCATGTCTTGGGTCAATAGTTGGGTTCGCCGGGCTCCCATGTTTTGGTACCTTACGTTCCGCTATATCGGCTAAGGTAGCACTGGGAGAACTACTGCGATTGTGTCTCGGTTCTTCCGGAGGAGCACTCAGTAGAGAAAGCCGAAAACTGACTGTCATGATGCGGCGAGAGCTGGTCGCTGTTTGAGAGGTCTCAAATCCTTAAAGATTTTTTTCTGCTTCGGGCGAGGAGTCGGTCTTGCCCGACTTAGGCGTACATAGCGCCCCAAGTTCGGCCTTCCGAATACCAGGGGCTTTGCCAAAATTTAAAATTGTAGACTTCTATGGCTAAGTGAGAGTGATAAAGCTTTATACTCCGATTGCCTGGTTCGTTGTGCTGAACACCTCCTTCGAAGGACCCAAAACTGGGATAAAGAGTGATTAGGTTTATCCCGAACACCTGAGTACTAGTTACATGGGGGCAGAAGCCGACGACTGGCAAACTCTCAAATTTTATAAATGGCCGCAGAGAAGGTAATATTTTAAATCAAACAAGCGCTACATAGTGCATATGAACTTGGTTCACATTACAGGATCAGAAAGTACATTCATTCAAATATTACATCCTTAGTACATTCCTCTGCCACAAGGCAAGCACCCTTCAGGATGCTATCATAATACTTTTCAGGGTGGCGATGCTCCTTGCCCTCCAGCGGCCCTTCCTTCACCAGCTTTTCGGCGTCCATCTTTGCCCAGTGCACTTTCGCCCAGGCAAAAGCCTTGCGCACACCCTCAATGCAAATAGACCACTTTATGACTTCAAACCGGAGGCAGGCGTTCACGAGGCGCCTTACCAAGCCGAAATAGCTGCCAGACAGGGGCTCACCAGGACACATCCGAACTATGAGGCCTTTCATGGCCAGTTCGGCCGCCTTGTGAAGCTCGACCAGTTGCTTCAACTGGTCGCTCAAGGGCATCGGATGTTCGGTCCCAGTATAATGAGACCAGAACAACTTCTCCGTTGAGCTCCCTTCCTCGGCCCGGTAGAACTCCGCGACATCCGACACACATCGGGGTAGATCTGCGAATGCTCCTGGAGAATTCCAAATTCGGTAAGTAAAAGGAAAGTTTCCTTCACATGCTTGCTTTGCATAATGAATGCCTTACCCGCCGCTATCTTCTTGACCGCCTCAATTTCCTGGAGGGCCTTTTGGGCTTCGGCCTTGGCATTTTGCGCGTTTTCGAGGGCCTTCGCAAGCTCGGACCCTTGTGTCCTAGAGTCACGCTCCAAGGACTCGTACTTCTTGACGAACTCCTGGAGCTCTTGCTGAACCTCGCCAACTCGGGCCTCTTGCTTCTCGCGCTCGGTGTGCTCCTTGGCTGCTTTGCTTTCGGCCTCGGACAGCGCCTTCCTCAGGGCTGCCACTTCGGTCTTGGCCCCTAGCAAAATTCATGACGATCCTGTGATCCAATGACAAGTTTCCTTTTTCTTTATCAATAAACAGACGAGGTATCACTTACCTTTGTTCTCTTCGAGCTGCCTATTGGTAAGGTCAATCTCTTCCTTGGACCGCTCAAGGTCCCGCTTCAGTGCGGAGACCTCCGCCGTGTGAGCGGCAGCGGCTAGCAGTGAGGCCTGCTTATTCACATAGACATATTCTGATTAGACTCCTATGGTTATTATTTGATCCTATGTTCGGCTTTTCTTCTGAACACCAAACAGAGCATCAGGGGCTACTGTCTATGCTATAACATTTTCTCATAATTTGATTACTTACGTCAAAGCCTGCTAGGAGGCTGTCACAGGCTACAATCAGTCCGCTTTTGGCGGACTGAATCTTCTTGACCACCGCACTCATGATAGTACGGTGCTCTTCATCAATGGAAGCGCCATGAAGCGCTTCCAGCAAATTGTCCGATGACCGTGGATGGACAGAGGCCATCGGCACAGACTTGCTGCCGCCGGTGTTAGAGCCCATGGGAGTCTTGCCCCTCGTGTGCCAAGCGTCCGGAATGTCGCCTTGGGCGCTTCCGGAACTGTCTCTCCTTGGTTCGGTACCCTTTGAGATAGCACCTCGACGTCGTCCGAGGGCAGGGGGAGGAGGCGATCGGGAGTGAATCACAGTTCATCTCCGACAGGCCCAAAGACTCATCCAAAGAGGATACGTCAATATGGGCTTTGGATGGGCTGCATGATCATGTTCGGCATGATAAGAAGCAATAAAATAAAACATACCAAGAACTATTATGGTATCTGGAGACTTACGACTTCGCCAGGGGCTTGTCCCTGGGTAACCACTCCTTGTCGCTAAAAGCGACCACCGTGGAGCAGTCCGGAAGGAGAGTCCTTCCCTTCTTGGACCCTTCGGCTTCCCCTGATGGGGCGGCCTTCCTTTTTTATCTCCCCCGGCTAGGGTGGAGAACTTTCCTCTTCCTCCTCCTTGTTTTCATGGGAGGAAGCCGCCTCGGTGTTATCGGACGATGAGTCCGATATGACCTTGCGCCGGAGACCTTTCCTGGTCCCCGTGGACTTCTTCTTGGCCTTCTTCTCCGGCGCCTCATAGGGCGCCAGAGCTAGCATCACAGTTAAGAGAGCACTTGCTGGATCATCGGGAAGTGGGGCCGTACAATCGATCTGCTCCGCTGCCGTGACCCATTCCTGTCAAATGGCATGGAGGCTTAGATCCCCCACATGATTATACCGGGGAACGAAACATCTTATGAGATATAAAGAGCTTACCGGATTGGCAGGGCGCTTTGCGCTGAGTCCGCGATCCTCGATAAGGGGAGGAGGTACCTCGACGGCCTTGAATAGCACCCTCTAGACGTCTTGGTGCGTCGTGTCAAAAAGCTCTCACAACGTCTGGTGCTTGGCCGGGTCGAACTCCCACATATTGAATGCCCGTCCTTGACACGGAAGGATCCGGCGGAAGAGCATGACCTGGACCACATTGACGAGCTTCATTTTCTTGCTTATCATATTTCTTACGCAGTTTTGGTGTTCGGTCTGCTCCACCAATGAACCCCAGGATAGGCCCTTCTCTTTCCAGGAGGTGAGCCGCGTGGGGATGCCGGATCAAAATTCGGGGGCCGCCGCCCAGTTGGCGTAGCACGGCTCGATGATGTAGAACCACCCCGATTGCCACCCCTTCACGGTCTCCACATAGGAGCCCTCGAGCCAGGTGACATTAGGCATTTTGCCCACCATGGCGCCTCCGCACTCCGCTCGCTGGCCAACCACCACCTCTGGCTTCACGTTGAAGGTCATCAGCCACAGGCCGAAGTGGGGCTTGATGCGGAGGAAGGCCTCGCACACGACGATAAACTCTGAAATGTTGAGGATGAAATTGGGGGCCAGATCATGGAAGTACAGCCCGTAGTAGAACATGAGCCCGCGGACGAAGTGGGGGAGGAATACAACCCTCTCATGGGGTCATGGAGTAGGAACGATCTGCCCCTCGTCTGGGAGCCGGTGCGTGATGTCTGCGGCCAGGTATCCGACTTCCCGGAGCTACGTAATGTTCTCCTCCGTAATGGAGGAGACCATCCACTTGCCTCCCGCTCCGGACATGTTTGGAGTGGTTTTACGGAGAAAATGCAAACTTGGGCGCTGGAGCTCGAGTGCGCAAGAATGGATGGGAAGGGAAGAAGAAGGCGTGGGTGAAAAGGAGGAGTCATTGTCCCTTTATAAGGGCGGAAGAAGCTATGCGCCTCCCCACCTGCCTGGTAAACTTGCTTATTCCCCAAGCGCCGCAATTGATGTCACGGTTGGGTTACCCACACCCGTATTGACGAGAATCCCATGATAAGGGGACACGATCTCTGCTTCGACAAGACGTGCTAAGAAAACTGCCTCGCAATACGCGTAGTAGCTGGCTGAGAAAAACGGTTCGCATAATGACCGGGCCATGGCATGATGTCACATTATGAAAAGTTGTCAGCAGATTAGATTTGTGGAAATATTATACTCTCTACATTGGTATGTGGAACTTGTTTTGCAGAGCCGGACACGATCATCATGTTCAAAATCTTCTATGGAGTACTCGGAGAAGGAACACACCTTCCAATGCCGAAGACAATCTGCGCGCCGGACTCATCGTCATTGAAGCCTGGTTCAGGGGCTACTAAGGGAGTCCTGGATTAGGGGGTCCTCGGACAGCCGGACTATATACTTTGGCCGGACTGTTGGACTATGAAGTTACAAGATTGAAGACTTCGTCCCGTGTCTAGGTGGGACTCTTCTTTGCATGGAAGGCAAGCTTGGCAATTCAGATATGTAGATCTCCTCCCTTGTAACCGACTCTGTGTAACCCTAGCCCCCTCCGGTGTCTATATAAACCGGAGGGTTTAGTCCGTAGGACAGGAACAATCAGAATCATAGGCTAGCTTCTAGGGTTTAGCCTCTACGATCTCGTGGTAGATCAACTCTTGTAATACTCATATCATCAAGATCAATCAAGCAGGACGTAGGGTATTACCTCCATCAAGAGGGCCCGAACCTGGGTAAACATTGTGTCCCCTGCCTCCTATTACCTTCCGCCTTAGACGCACAGTTTGGGACCCCTACCCAAGATCCGCCGGTTTTGACAGGCAGGGTGACGGAACAGGGTCTCGATTGGTTTTTGGTGGCTACGGAGGCTTGTGGCGATGGAACTCCCAATCTAGGTTATTTTCTGGAGGTTTAGGTATTTATAGGAATTTTTGGCATCAGTCTCACGTCAGGGGGGTCTCCGAGTCGTCCACGAGATAGGGGAGGAGCGCCCTGCTACCTCTTGAGCACTTCATTGGATTTCCTTGAAGAGGAAAGGAGGATGCAACAAAGTAGCATAAGTATTTCCCTCAGTTTTTGAGAACCAAGGTATCAATCCAATAGGAGGCTATGGGCGAGTCCCTCATACCTGCACAATGAAAATAACTCCACGCAACCAACGCGATAAGGGGTTGTCAATCCCTTCACGGTCACTTACGAAAGTGAAATCTGATAGATATGATAACATAATATTTTAGGTGTTTTTGTGATAAAGATGCAAAGTAAAATAAAAGCAAAGTAAAACAAAGGAAATAACTAAGTATTGGAAGATTAATATGATGAAGATAGACCCGGGGGCCATAGGTTTCACTAGTGGCTTCTCTCAACAGCATAAGTATTTTATGGTGGGTGAATGAATTACTGTTGAGCAATTGACAGAATTGAGCATAGTTATGAGAATATCTAGGTATGATTATGTATATAGGCATCACGTCCGAGACAAGTAGACCGACTCCTGCCTGCATCTACTACTATTACTCCACTCATCGAGCGCTATCCTGCATGCATCTGGAGTATTAAGTTCATGAAAACAGAGTAACACCTTAAGCAAGATGACATGATGTAGAGGGATAAATTCATGCAATATGATAAAAAAACCATCTTGTTATCCTCGATGGCAACAATACAATACATGCCTTGCTGCCCCTACTGTCACTCGGAAAGGACACCGCAAGATTGAACCCAAAGCTAAGCACTTCTCCCATTGCAAGAAAGATCAATCTAGTAGGCCAAACAAAACTGATAATTCGAAGAGACTTGCAAAGATAACCAATCATACATAAAAGAATTCAGAGAAGATTCAAATATTGTTCATAGATAATCTTGATCATAAACCCACAATTCATCGATCTCAACAAACACATCGCAAAAAGAAGATTACATCGAATAGATCTCCACAAGAGAGGGGGAGAACATTGTATTGAGATCCGAAAAGAGAGAATAAGCCATCTAGCTAATAACTATGGATCCGAAGGTCTGAGGTAAACTACTCACACTTCATCGGAGAGGCTATGGTGTTGATGTAGAAGCTCTCCGTGATGGATGCCCCCTCCGGCGAAGCTCCGGAACAGGCCCCAAGATGGGATCTCATGGATACAGAAAGTTACAGCGGTGGAATTAGGGTTTTGGCTCCGTCTCTGATCGTTTGGGGGTATGTAGGTATATATAGGAGGAAGGAGTAT
>NC_041388.1:210004409-210054480 GCF_002162155.2 Triticum dicoccoides
GTTCCCGAAGGTTTCATTTCGTTTGGACTCCATTTGATATTCCTTTTCTTCGAAACCCTAAAATAAGCAAAAAAAAAACAACAATTCTAGGCTGGGCCTCCGGTTAATAGGTTAGTCCCAAAAATAATATAAAAGTGGATAATAAATCCCAATAATGTCCAAAATAGTAGATAATATAGCATGGAGCAATCAAAAATTATAGATACGTTGGAGACGTATCAAGCATCCGCAAGCTTAATTACTCCTCGTCCTCAAGTAGGTAAATGATAAAAACAGAATTTTTGATGCGGAGTGCTATTTGGCATAATTTTAATGTAATTCTTCTTAATTGTGGTATGAATATTCAGATCCGAAAGATTCAAGATAAATGTTCATATTGACATCAAAATAATAATACTTCAAGCATACTAACTAAGAAATTATGTCTTCTCAAAATAACATGGCCAAAGAAAGTTCATCCCTAGAAAATCATATAGTTTAGTCACGCTCCATTTTCGTCACACAAGAATGCTCTCATCATGCACAACCCCGATGACAAGCCGAGCAATTGTTTCATACTTTAGTAATCTCAAACCTATAAACTTTCACGCAATATATGAGCGCGAGCCATGGACATAGCACTATGGGTGGAATAGAATATGATGATGGGGGTTATGTGGAGAAGAAAAAAAGGAGAAATTCTCACATCAACGAGGCTAATCAATGGGCTACGGAGATTCCCATCGATTGATATTAATGCAAGGAGTAGGGATTGCCATGCAACGGATGCACTAGAGCTATAAATGTATGAAAGCTCAA
Organism: Triticum dicoccoides; assembly: GCF_002162155.2. NCBI lineage: Eukaryota > Viridiplantae > Streptophyta > Magnoliopsida > Poales > Poaceae > Triticum > Triticum dicoccoides. Next base: position 210,005,208 of record NC_041388.1, read on the forward strand.
CAAAAGAAACTAAGTGGGCGTGCATCCAACTTGCTTGCTCATGAAGACCTAGGGCACTTGAGGAGGCCCATTGTTGGAATATACAAGCCAAGTTCTATAATGAAAAATTCCCACTAGTATATGAAAGTGACAAAACAAAAGACTCTCTATCATGAAGATTACGGTGCTACTTTGAAGCACAAGTGTGCAAAGGATAGTAACATTGTCCCTTGTCTCTTTTTCTCTCTTCTTTTTTTTGGGCCTTCTTTTTTTTGATGGCCTTTCTCTCCTTTTTTTAATTCCTCACTTGGGACAATGCTCTAGAAAATGATGATCATCACACTTCTATTTATTTACAACTCAATGATTACAATTCGATGCTAGAACAAAAGATGACTCTATATGAATGGCTCCGGCGGTGTACCGGGATATGCAATGAACCAAGGGTGACATGTATGAAAGAATTATGGTGGCTTTGCCAAAAATACTATGTCAACTACATGATCATGCTAAGCAATATGACAATGATGAATGTGTCATGATAAACGGAATGGTGGAAAGTTGCATGGCAATATATCTCGGAATGGCTATGGAAATGCCATAATAGGTGGGTATGGTGGCTGTTTTGAGGAAGATATAAGGAGGTTTATGTATGAAAGAGCGTATCATATCACGGGGTTTGGATGCACCGGCGAAGTTTGCACCAACTCTCAATGTGAGAAAGGGCAATGCACGGTACCGAAGAGGCTAGCAATGATGGAAGGGTGAGAGTGCGTATAATCCATGGACTCAACTTTAGTCATAAAGAACTCTCATACTTATTGCAAAAATCTACAAGTCATCAAAAACCAAGCACTATGAGCATGCTCCTAGGGGGATAGATTGGTAGGAAAAGACCATCGCTCGTCCCCGACATCCACTCATAAGGAGGACAATCAAAGAACACCTCATGTTTCAAATTTGTTACATAATGTTTACCATACGTGCATGCTACGGGACTTGAAAACTTCAACACAAGCATTTCTCAAATTCACAGCTACTCAACTAGCACGACTTTCATATTATTACCTCCATATCTCAAAACAATCATCAATCATCAAACTTCTCTTAGTATTCAAAACACTCATAAGAAAAAAAATACTAATCTTGAATACCTAGCATATTACGATTATTTAAGAAAATTACCATGCTATTTAAGACTCTCAAAATAATCTAAGTGAAGCATGAGAGATCAATAGTTTCTATAAAACAAATCCACCACCGTGCTCTAAAAGATATAAGTGAAGTACTAGAGAAAAACTATATAACTCAAAAGATATAAGTGAAGCATATAGAGTATTCTAACAAATTCCAAATCATGTATGGCTCTCTCAAAAGGTGTGTACATCAAGGATGATTGTGGTAAACTAAAAATCAAAGACTCAAATCATACAAGACGCTCCAAGCAAAACACATATCATGTGGTGAATAAAAATATAGCTCCAAGTAAAGTTACCGATAGAAGTAGACGAAAGAGGGGATACCTTCCGGGGCATCCCAAAGCTTTGGATTTTTGGTGTCCTTAGATTATATTGGGGGTGCCATGGGAATCCCAAAGCTTAGGCTCTTCCCACTCCTTGTTCCATAATCCATCAAATCTTTACCCAAAACTTGAAAACTTCACAACACAAAACATAAAGTAGAAAATCTCGTGAGCTCCGTTAGCGAAAGAAAACAAAAGACCACTTCAAAGTACTGTAATGAACTCATTCTTTATTTATATTGGTGTTAAACCTACTGTATTCCAACATCTCTATGGTTTATAAACTATTTTACTATCCATAGATTCATCAAAATAAGCAAACAACACATCAAAAATAGAATATTTCAAAAACAGAACAGTCTGTAGTAATCTGTAGCTAGCGCAAGATCTGGAACCCAAAAAATTCTAAAATAAATTGCTGGACGTGAGTAATTTATCTATTAATCTTCTGCAAAACTAATTAACTAAATAGCACTTTCCAAATAAAAATGGCAGCAGTTCTCGTGAGCGCTTAAGTTTCTGTTTTTTACAGCAAGATCTCAAGACTTTCCCCAAGTTTTCCCAACGGTTCTACTTGGCACAAACACTAATTAAACACAAAAACACAACCAAAACAGAGGCTAGGTAAGTTATTTATTACTAAACAGGAGCAAAAAGCAAGGAATAAAAATAAATCGGGTTGCCTCCCAACAAGCGCTATCGTTTAACGCCCCTAGCTAGGCATAAAAAGCAAGGATAGATCTAGGTATTGCCATCTTTGGTAGGCAATCCATAAGTGGCTCTCATAATAGATTCATAAGGTAATTTAATTTTCTTTATAGGAAAGTGTTCCATGCCTTTCCTTAACGGAAATTGGAATCTAATATTTCCTTCCTTCATATCAATAATTACACCAATCGTTCTAAGGAAAGGTCTACCAAGAATAATAGGACATGAAGGATTGCAATCTATGTCAAGAACAATAAAATCTACGGGTACATAATTCCTATTTGCGACAATAAGAACATCATTGATTCTTCCCATTGGTTTCTTAATAGTGGCATCCGCAAGGTGCAAGTTTAAAGAGCAATCATCAAAATCATGGAAACCTAACAAATCACACAAAGTCTTTGGAATCGTGGAAACACTAGCACCCAAATCGCATAAAGCATAGAACTCATGATCTTTAATCTTAATTTTAATAGTTGGTTCCCACTCATCACAAAGTTTTCTAGGGACGGAAACTTCCAGCTCAAGTTTTTCTTCATAAGATTGCATCAAGGCATCAACGATATGTTTAGTAAACGCTTTATTTTGACTATAAGCATGAGGAGAATTTAACACGAATTGCAACAAGGAAATACAATCAATCAAAGAGCAATTTTCATAATTAAATTCCTTGAAATCCAAAATAGTGGGTTTAGCAACATCTAGGGTTTTAATTTCTTCAGTCCCACTTTCATCAAATTTAGCATCAAGATCTGAAAACTCCGAATTTTTGGAACGTCTTCTAGTTAAAGGTGGATAATATTCAGTCCCATCATTATCAAGATTCATATTGCAAAACAAAGATTTAATAGGGGACACATCAGTAACTTTTAGATCTTCATCTTTATTCTCATAGGAACTAGAAGAACACACTCTTATAAAGGCATCTTTCTTAGCACGCATCCTAGCGGTTCTTTCTTTGCACTCATCAATGGAAATTCTCATGGGTTTGAGAGACTCATTGATATCATGCTTAGGAGGAATAGATCTAAGTTTCAAAGAATCAACATCAAGAGAAATTCTATCAACGTTCCTAGCCAACTCATCAATCTTAAGCAATTTTTCTTCAATCAAAGCATTGAAATTCTTTTGCGAAGTAATAAATTCTTTAATCTTAGATTAAAAATCAGAGGGCATCTTATTATAATTTCCATAAGAATTGTTGTAGGAATTACCATAATTATTAGAGGGATTACCAGGATAAGGCCTAGGATTAAAATTTCCTCTATACGCGTTGTTACCAAAATTGTTCCTACCAACAAAATTCACATCCATAGATTCATTATTATTCTCAATCAAAGTATACAAGGGAATACCGTTAGGATCAGAAGAAACACTTTACTAGCAAATAATTACATAAGGTCATCCATCTTTCCACTCAAAACATTAATTTCTTCTATCGCATGCACCTTTTTATAAGTAGATCTTTTAGTATGCCATTGAGAATAATTAACCATAATATTATCTAGGAGTTTAGTAGCTTCTCCTAAAGTGATTTCCATAGAAGTGCCTCCCACGGCCGAATCTAAAAGATTTCTAGAAGCAAAATTCAATCCGGCATAAAGTTTTTGTATAATCATCCACAAATTCAAACCATGAGTAGGGTAATTACGTATCATTAATTTCATCCTATCCCAAGCTTGTGCAACATGTTCATGATCAAGTTGCTTAAAATTCATAATATTATTTCTAAGGGAGATGATCTTAGCAGGAGGAAAACACTTAGAGATAAAAGCATCGTTGCACTTGTTCCAAGAATCTATACTATTTTTAGGCAAAGACGAAAACCAAGCTTTAGCACGATCTCTAAGCGAAAAAGGAAATAGTTTCAACTTAACAATATCGTTGTCCACATCTTTCTTCTTTTGCATGTCACACAAATCGACGAAGCTATTTAGATGGGTAGCGGCATCTTCACTAGGAAGGCCAGAAAACGGATCTTTCATGACAAGATTCAGCAAAGCGGCATTAATTTCACAAGATTCAGCATCGGTAAGAGGAGCAATCGGAGTGCTAATAAAATCATTATTGTTGGTATTGGTAAAGTCACACAATTTAGTGTTATCTTGAGCCATCGTGACAAGCAAGCAATCCAACACACAAGCAAACAAAAAGCAAGCGGGCAAAAAGAGGCAAATAGAGAAAGAGAGGGAGGATAGAGAGAGAGATGGCGAATAAAACGGCAAGGGTGAAGTGGGGGAGAGGAAAACGAGAGGCAAATGGCAAATAATGTAATGCGGGAGATAAGGGTTGTGATGGGTACTTGGTATGTTGAATTTTGCATAGACTCCTCGGCAACGGTGCCAGAAATCTTCTTGCTACCTCTTGAGCACTGCGTTGGATTTCCTTAAAGAGGAAAGGATGATGCAGCAAAGTAGCGTAAGTATTTCCCTCAGTTTTTTAGAACCAAGGTATCAATCCAGTAGGAGGCTACGTGCGAGTCCCTTGTACCTGCACAAAGAAAATAACTCCTGGCAACCAACGCGATAAGGGGTTGTCAATCCCTTCACGGTCACTTACGAGAGTGAGATCTGATAGATATGATAAGATAATATTTTTGGTGTTTTTGTGATAAAGATGCAAAGTAAAATAAAATAAAAGTAAAAAAGGAAATAACTAAGTATTGGAAGATTAATATGATGAAGATAGACCCAGGGGCCATAGGTTTCACTACTGGCTTCTCTCAAGAGCATAAGTATTTTACGGTGGGTGAACAAATTACTGTTGAGCAATTGACAGAATTGAGCATAGTTATGAGAATATCTAGGTATGATCATGTATATAGGCATCACGTCCGAGACAAGTAGACCGACTCCTTCCTGCATCTACTACTATTACTCCACTCATCGACCGCTATCCAGCATGCATCTAGAGTATTAAGTTCATGAAAATAGAGTAATGCCTTAAGCAAGATGACATGATGTAGAGGGATAAATTCATGCAATATGATAAAAAAAACCATCTTGTTATCCTCGATGGCAACAATACAATACGTGCCTTGCTGCCCCTACTATCACTGGGAAAGGACATTGCAAGATTGAACCCAAAGCTAAGCACTTCTCCCATTGCAGGAAAGATCAATCTAGTAGGCCAAACCAAACTAATAATTCGAAGAGACTTGCAAAGATAACCAGTCATACATAAAAGAATTCAGAGAAGATTCAAATATTGTTCATAGATAGACTTGGTCATAAACCCACAATTCATCGGTCTCAACAAACACACCACAAAAAGAAGATTACATTGAATAGTTCTCCACAAGAGAGGGGGAGAACATTGTATTGAGATCCAAAAAGAGAGAAGAAGCCATCTAGCTACTAACTATGGACCTGTAGGTTTGAGGTAAACTACTCACACTTCATCGGAGAGGCTATGTTGTTGATGTAGAAGCCCTCCGTGATCGATGCCCCCTCCGGCGGAGCTCCAGAACAGGCCCCAAGATGGGATCTCGTGGATACAGAAAGTTACGGTGGTGGAATTAGGGTTTTGGCTACGTATCTGATCATTTGGGGGTACATAGGTATATATAGTAGGAAGGAGTACGTCGGTGGAGCAACAGGGGGCCCACGAGGGTGGAGGGCGCGCCTGGGGGGTAGGCGCGCCCCCCTACCTCGTGGCCTCCTATTTTCTTTCTTGACGTAGGGTCCAAGTCTCCCGGGTCTTGTTCGTTGAGAAAATCACATTCCCGAATGTTTCATTCCGTTTGGACTCCGTTTGATATTCCTTTTCTTCGAAACCCTATAACAGGAAAAAAAACCCAATTCTGGGTTGGGCCTCCGGTTAATAGGTTAGTCCCAAAAATAATATAAAAGTGGATAATAAAGCCCGATAATGTCCAAAACAGTAGATAATATAGCATGGAGCAATCAAAAATTATAGATACGTTGGAGACGTATCACGCCCAGGGTGGTAGGGCGCGCCCCCACCCTCGTGGACGGCTCGGGACTCTTCTGGCCCAACTCTTTTACTTCAGGGGCTTCTTTTGGTCCATAAAAAATCATCAAAAATTGGCACCTCAATTGGACTCCGTTTGGTATTCCTTTTATGTAAAACTCAAAAACAAGGAAAAAAACATAAACTGGCACTGAGCTCTAGGTTAATAGGTTAGTCCCAAAAATCATATAAAATAGCATATAAATGCATATAAAACATCCAAGATTGATAATATAATATCATGGAGCAATAAAAAATTATAGATACGTTGGCGACGTATCAAGGGACGCGCCCTCCATCCTTGTGGCCACCTCTTGGCTTCTCCGACTTCATCTCCAAGTCTCCTGGTTGTCTTTTAGTCCAAGAAAAATCATTGCGAAGGTTTCATTCCATTTGGTATTCCTTTTCTGTGAAACTCAAAAATAAGGACAAAACATAAACTGGCACTAGGCTCTAGGTTAATAGGTTAGTCCCAAAATTAATATAAAATAGCATATTAACGCATATAAAACATCCAAAATAGATAATATAATAGCATGGAACAATAAAAAATTATAGATACGTTGGAGACGTATCATACATCCATGATGATTTTATGACAGAATCAAGATAGTCATACATGTGTTGTCATTGAAGTGTTCCATGACAATACCAAAATTATCATCACAGAAATGTCCACTTCCATGACGATAAATGGCGTGTCATGGAAGTGCTTTCGTCAAGGGTAACCGACACGTGGCATCCACCGTAACGGGCCGCCATTAAGCTATCGGGTTCCGTTTTGGATCCGATAACCCGTTAACAGCCCAGACCAATGGGGATTTTCCATGTGTAAAATTCTCATTCGCCGGCGGATCCACGTGTCGGCCCAGCGTTGGGACAGTTGTCATCCAACAAATGGACGGGACGCGCCTATGATACGTCGACATGTGGCTCGGCCCAACAGTGGCCCATTCAGGTCAAATGGTTGGCCCGTTTGACCTGGTCAAAAGGTAACGGTCGGCCCACTTAAAGCCTGTTAGTGGCCTATTCATATATAGCCCATTTAGAGCCCCCTAACTCATGACCCATTATGTCCTATCCGAATTAGGACTAGTAGCGACATCTGGGCCATCCAATATGATTCTCACCCATTGTAACTTCTGGCCCATGTATAGCCCATGACGTCTTTCGGCCCATATGAGGCCCTTTGTAACTCTTGGCCCATTAACGGCTCGTGGTGAAACTGCCCCGTCATGAATATTGTATAACTTTATACCCATTAACGACACATTATTCCATTGGGCCGTTTCCAACCCGTGTTATCTTTCAGCCTTCTCAGGGCCCATTTATTCTTGGGCTAATTTGCAGCATTCGATTACTTATGACCCGTTACTGGCCTGTTCCAGTTGTGGGCCAAATTCAGCCCATGGTTAAAGTTGGCCCGTTTGTGGCCCATTAACCCGTTGGTCCATTTTCATAACGTCATCAAATACGGCCGATTAACAACGGCCCAATATGGTCGGCCCATGAACGGACGATTCCAACTCTAGCCCATTTATGGCCCATAATGCGGTCCGTTATTGGCCCATGTTTGGCTAATCGATCATACGACCCGTAGAAGGCCCATTGATTCTACAGCACGTAGAAGGCCCATGGTCACTACAGTAAATATGTAGCCCATGGTTATTGTGGCCTAGTTTTAAAAAATAGGTTATTGCAGTCACTAGCAAACCATAGAAAATAACTACACTGACTACAAGCAAACAAATAAACAAGATAACAAGGAAATAAATAAGCAAGCAACTTACACTAGGCTATCACGGCTATTACACATATTACATCCACTGGGCATCAAAGTTCGCCATGAGTGCAAATATGGGGAACAAAGCAGCATATTACATACACTGGTTGTCAAAGTTGGTGACCAGTGCAAATAACCACCACAGCAAAACAAGTCCAGCACTGAAACCACTTCACAAGAGCTCAAGAAACAATATCCTGGGTATCCACCATGTTGGCAAGACGATTAGCAAGCTTATTAGCTTTCTCTTGTTTGGCGCTTAAATCCTCCAGCGCTTGCTGTTGCAGCAGAAAGTATGCATCTAAATTCTGCAGGGACTTCCTCAGCCCTTCGGCTTCTTGTCGCAGCACATCTGATCAATGTCTTTCAACTTGAAGTTGAGACTTAAGAAGCCGAACTGATTCATGCAGCGAGTTCAAAGAGCCGGTGCCGGTAGTAGTGGCCAGTAACTCGAAGACTACATCAAGAAAGGACTTTGGGGTTGTATCACTGTCTTTAAGATAATTTTTATCAGCTTTCTTGGAGACCAACAAGGATGTCTCACTATCTTGAACCTTATCTACATTACTTCCTTTATCATTGAATAATGGGGTACTCTTCTCCAGTATTTTGTCCGCATTCTAAAAGAGAAACAAGCACACACATCACAGGTTTAGAATGTTGTATATGAAACTCATTTTGGTAAACCAATTCAGTACTAAGGTGGACAAGATAACAACATGAAACAAACATATATCTATGTAGTATGGTCAGTGTATGGTCTATATCATTCTAGTTTATGTTGCCAAATCAAGATAGAGACAATTCAAATCATATATGTTTAAGACAAAGCATCATAGACAGAATATAAGTGTGGGAAACTACACAGCAATAACAACACTTGTAATGTGCATGGCATGAGAACATAACTGTCTATTCAATTGAAACCGAAATCAATATAGAGCAAGTTACAATAGCAAACACGTTAAAGAAACACGTTTAAAACATATCTGTTGCGCCATTGGAGTTTCAATTGCATCCTTCAAATTTTAAATTAGTTGGTATGAGTAAATGAAGTGATGCAAGAGCAAAGGAGTATGAACCTTAGCTACAGAACCTGACCTGAGAACAATTCTTCTTTGGGATCTGTAGTTGCCTTACTGATAACCCACAAGTATAGGGGATCGCAACAGCTTTCGAGGGTAAAGTATTCAACCCAAATTTATTGATTCGATACAAGGGGAGCCAAAGAATATTCTCAAGTATTAGCAGGTGAGTTGTCAATTCAACCACACCTAGAAACTTAGTATCTGCAGCAAAGTGTTTAGTAGCAAAGTAATATGATAGTGGTGGTAGCGGCAACAAAAGTAAAGACAGCAAAAGTAATGTTTTTGGTATTTGTAGTGATTGTAATAGTAGCAGCGGGAAAGTAAATAAGCGTAAACCAATATATGGAAAACTCGTAGGCACCGGATCTGTGATGGATAATTATTCCGGATGCGGTTCATCATGTAACAGTCATAACATAGGGTGACACAGAACTAGCTCCAATTCATCAATGTAATGTAGGCATGTATTCCGTATATAGTCATACGTGCTTATGGAAAAGAACTTGCATGACATCTTTTGTCCTACCCTCCCGTGGCAGCGGGGTCCTATTGGAAACTTAGGGATATTAAGGCCTCCTTTTAATAGAGAACCGGAACAAAGCATTAGCACATAGTGAATACATGAACTCCTCAAACCACGGTCATCACCGGGAGTGGTCCCGATTATTGTCACTTCGGGGTTGCCGGATCATAACACATAGTAGGTGACTATAGACTTGCAAGATAGGATCAAGAACTCACATATATTCATGAAAACATAATAGGTTCAGATCTCAAATCATGGCACTCGGGCCCTAGTGACAAGCATTAAGCATAGCAAAGTCATAGCAACATCAATCTCAGAACATAATGGATACTAGGGATCAAACCCTAACAAAACTAACTCGATTACATGATAAATCTCATCCAACCCATCACCGTCCAGCAAGCCTATGATGGAATTACTCACGCACGGCAGTGAGCATCATGAAATTGGTGATGGAGGATGGTTGATGATGACGACGGCGACGAATCCCCCTCTTCAGAGCCCCGAACAGACTCCATATCAGCCCTCCCGAGAGGTTTTAGGGCTTGGCGGCGGCTCCGTATCGTAAAACGCGATGATTTCTTCTCTCCTATTTCTCTCTCTCCGAAAGCGAATATATAGAGTTGGAGTTGGCGTCGGAGGGTTTCCAGCGGGCCCACAAGGTAGGGGGCGCGCCCTAGGTGGGGGGGCGCCCCCACCCTCGTGAGAAGGGTGTGGGACCCCTGCTCTTCATCTTTGGCGAGGATTTTTTATTGTGTTTTCTAAGATGTTCCGTGGAGTTTCAGGTCATCCCGAGGTTATTTGTTTTCTGCACATAAAACAACACCATGGTAATTCTGCTGAAAACAGCGTCAGTCCGGGTTAGTTCCATTCAAATCATACAAGTTAGAGTCCAAAACAAGGGAAAAAGTGTTTGGAAGAGTAGATACAACGGAGACGTATCAACTCCCCCAAGCTTAAACCCTTGCTTGTCCTCAAGCAATTCACTTGACAAACTGAAAGAAAGAAAGAAAAACTTTTACAAACTCTGTTTGCTCTTGTTGTTGTAACTATGTCAAGCCAACATTCAAGTTTTCAGCATAGATCATAACTAACCACATTTGCAATAATTCTCAAGTCTCATAATTACTCATATCAATAGCATAATCAACTTGCAAGTCATAATAATAAATCTTGGATGACAACACTTTCTCAAAACAATCATAATATGATATAACAAGATGGTATCTCGCTAGCCCTTTCTGAGACCGCAAAACATAAATGCAGAGCACCTTTAAAGATCAAAGACTGCCTAGACATTGTACTTCATGGTAAAAGAGATCCAATCATAGTCATACCCAACATTAATTAATAGTGATGAATGCAAATGACAACTGTGCTCTCCAGCTAGTGCTTTTTAATAAGAGGGTGATGACTCAACATAAAAGTAAATGGATAGGCCCTTCGCAGAGGGAAGCAGGGATTTGTAGAGGTGCCACAGATAGGTTTTGCAATAGAGATAAATTGTATTTTGAGCGGTATACTTTCATTGTAAACGTAACAACTAAGAGATGGTGATATCTTCCATGCTACACACATTATAGGCGGTTCCCAAACAGAATGGTAAAGTTTATACTCCCCCTCCACCAACAAACATCAATCCATGGCTTGCTCAAAACAACGAGTGCCTCCAACATACATCAGGTCCCAGGGGTAGTTTTGTTTGCAATTAATTTTGATTTAGTTTGCATAAAGCATGGGACTGGGCATCCCGGTGACCAGCCATTTTCTCGTGAGTGAGGAGCGGAGTCCACTCCTCTTGAGAATAACCCGCCTAACACGGAAGATAAGGACAACCTTGGTTGATACATGAGCTATTCGAGCATACAAAACAGAATGTTTATTTGAAGGTTTAGAGTTTGGCACATACAAATTTACTTGGAACGGTAGGTAGATACCGCATATAGGAAGGTATAGAGGACTCATCTGGAATAACTTTGGGGTTTAAGGGATTGGATGCACAAGCAATATTCCCGCTTAGTACAGGTGAAGGCTAGCAAAAGACTGGGAAGTGACCAACTAGAGAGCGACAACAGCCATGTACATGCATTAAAATTAATAAACATTGGATGCAAGCATGAGTAGGATATAATCCACCATGAACATAAATATCGTGAAGGCTATGTTGATTTGTTTCAACTACATGCGTGAACATGTGCCAAGTCAAGTCACTTAAATCATTCAAAGGAGGATACTAGCCCATCATACCACATCATAACCATCTCAATAGCATGTTGGCACACAAGGTAAATCATTATAACTCATAGCTAATCAAGCATGGCACAAGCAACTACGATCTATAATTGTTATTGCAAATATGTTTATTCATAATAAACTGAATCAAGAACGAGGGACTCATCATATTTACAAGAACTAAAGAGGTTGAGTTCATACCAGCTTTTCTCATCTCAGTCAGTCCATCATATATCATCATAATTGCCTTTCACTTGCACGATCGAATGGTGTGAATAATAATAAGAGTGTACGTGCATTGGACTAAGCTGGAATCTGTGAGCATTCAATAAACAGGAGAAGACAAGGCAATATGGGCTCTTTGGTTAATTCAACAATAATGCATATAAGAGCCACTTCAACAATTTAATTATGGTCTTCTCCTACTGACCCCCAAAGAAAAGAAAAGAAATAAAACTATTTACATGGGAAAGCTCCCAACAAGCAAAAGAAGAACGGGAAATATTTTTGGGTTTTCTTTTTAATTATTACTACTACAGCAGAAAAATAAACTACTACTAATTTTTTTGTTGGTTTTACTTAAGGTTTAACAAACACACAAGACGAAAGCAGGAAAAGGAAAATAAACTAGCATGGATATTATAGTGAAAAAGTATGAGCACCGACATCTAGCAATGAGTGTGTGTGAACATAAATGTAATGTCGGTGAGAAATATATACTCCCCCAAGCTTAGACTTTTGGCCTAAATTGGTCTATGGCCATGGCTAGCCTGGCGGATATCCATAATAATAGTTGTTGGGGTCGTACTATGATGAGGAAGAATAGTTGGGATCATACTGATGTGCAGCGGTCATCGCCTACTGAGCTGCAGCGTGGAGTCGATCTGCCTCCGCTCTCCTCTCGTACTCTTCTGCCTCCTCTCTGGTAATAACATATCTTCTTTTTGTCTGTGAATCAAAGAAGGCAGGAGCAGGGAGAGTAATACGGAAAACACGTCGTTTATCAAAAATTGAACGATATAAGAGAGGTGATTCAGGCCTCTCGACAAACTAGTGCGAAGCCATAGAGTTATAATCTAAATATGCAGGAGGCAACTCCGTATCACCCTCATGAATGTCTATTTCAAGAAAATGAGCTAAGCGGGTTGCATAAATTCCTCCAAAGAAATCTCCATTATGTCTATTATGATGCAACGTACGAGCTACAATGGCTCCCATATGATAAGATTGGTCTCCTAACACAGCACTCCTAAGAATACTAAGATCAGGGACACACATGTGACATGCTTCATCCTTAGCATTTATGCATCTACCGTTGAAAAGAGCAAAATAATGTATTGCAGGAAAGTGAATGGTCCCTATAGTAGCCTGCGTTATATCTCTAGATTCCCCCATAGTTATACTAGCAAGAAAGTTTCTAAATTCAGATTTAGGGGGATCCCTAACACTACCCCATGATGGAAGTTTGCAAGCAGAAGTGAAATCCTCTAAGTCCATGGTATAAGATTTGTCATAGAGATCAAACATGACTGAAGGAGAATTACGCGAAGATGAATACTCAAACCTCCTCACAAATGAACTTGTGAGATAATGATACTGGGGGCATTTGTTAACCTCAAAATCCTCAAGACCGGCATTGCGCAAATATGCTTTGAATTCTTCTTTAATTCCCGCACGGTCCATAAAATTTTCCGACGGCCATTCGCAAGGCCGTACTGGAGCGTCTCTTGGTGGATCCTCGTCAGCATCGCGCATAGCAATCCTGGGTCCTTGCTTCTTAGAGGAACCACCTTGGAACATCTTCCTAAGCATATTGTTTTTCTCTAAAAAATTCTGAAATTTTTAGTAACTTCAAAATAAAAGTAAACCAAACTCAATAAAACTGATAGCAACTACTCCCACAAGTGCCTAGAGCCTATATCATGCATCAAAACTACTTGGAACCATATAAATTTGACATGCAAGCTCAAGAACATGGTCACCTATGCAGGATAAATTTGCAATGAATAAAGTACTAGAACAAAAACTAATTGGACCAATGGAGGAGTCACATACCAAGGAACAATCTTCCAAGCAGTTTTGCGAGAGGTGCTTTGAGCAAGGAGATCAAAAATCACAGCAAAAGTGGCTGGAACTCGTGCTTGAGTTGGTTTTTCGAGTTTGTGTGAGACAGAGGAAGAAGATGGGTGCTGGGATAAGTGGAGGAGGGCCACCGTGGGCCCACAAGGCAGGGGGCGCCTTAGAGGGGGGGCGCCCACCACCCTCGTGCCCAGGTGGCAGCTTCTCCCGCGGTAATTTTTGCATAGTAAATCCTCAAATATTCCCGAAAAATCATATTAAATTGGCATGTCATTCTGAGGACTTTTATTTTCTAGATATTTTTATATTGCACGGGTAAGTCAGGAAACAGACAGAAAAATACTATTTTTACTTTATTTCTACTAAATAACAGAAAGTATAGAGAGGGTACAGAAGTTGGTGCTTCTAGTTTCATCCATCTCATGCTCATCAAAAAGAATCCACTAACAAGGTTGATCAAGTCTTGTTAACAAACTCATTCTGATAATCATGGATCCGGAGAAATTTCGAATAACACTAAGTTACTTCAATGGGGATATGCACATCCCCTATAATAAGTATATCATATTTCTTTTTGACAGTAGGAAGGGGAAATTCAAAACCTCCAATTATAATCGATGGAATTTTTCCAATGGAGTTTATACTATGAACTTGAGGTTGTTTCCTCGGAAAGTGTATCATATGCTCATTACCATTAACATGAAAAGTGACATTGCCTTTGTTGCAATCAATAACAGCCCCTGCAGTATTAAGAAAATGTCTTCCAAGAATAATAGACATACTATCGTCCTCGGGAATATCAAGAATAACAAAGTCTGTTAAAATAGTAACGTTTGCAACCACAACAGACACATCCTCATAAATACCGTCAGGTATAGCAGTTGATTTATCAGCCATTTGCAAAGATATTTCGGTAGGTGTCAGCTTATTCAAGTCAAGTCTACGATATAAAGAGAGAGGCATAACACTAACACCGGCTCCAAGATCACATAAAGCAGTTTTAATATAATTTCTTTTAATGGTATTCCACCCTTAAAATTATAATTACCAAGCATGGTGGAAATCTCAGCTTCCGGTATCTTTCTTTTATTAGTAATGATATCTTTCATATATTTAGCATAAGGATTTGTTTTGAGCACATCAGTTAATCGCATACGCAAAAGGATAGGCCTAATCATTTCAGCAAAGCGCTCAAAATCCTCATCATCCTTTTTCTTGGATGGTTTAGGAGGAAAAGGCATGGGTTTCTGAACCCAAGGTTCCCTTTCTTTACCATGTTTCCTAGCAACAAAGTCTCTTTTATCATAATGTTGATTCTTTGATTGTGGGTTATCAAGATCAACAGCAGGTTCAATTTCTACATCATTGTTATTACTAGGTTGAGCATCATCATGAACATCATCATTAATATTTTCATTAGGTTCATGTTCATTACCAGATTGTGTTTCAGCATCAGACATAGAGATATCATTTGACTTATCAGGTGGTTCAGCAATAGGTTCACTAGAAGTTTGCACAGTTCTATCATTTTTCTTTTTCTTCTTTTTAGCATTTTCTTTTAATTGTCCACCAAAATAAGCATTGAAGTCGTCTTGCTTAAACATAAAGTTATCAAACTCATCCAAGCACTGACTAGCAATTTTAGTAGGAGGGACTTCAGCTTTATCATATCTATAGAGAGAATTTACCTTTACTACCTATGTCGGGATATCGGGATCAGGAGGTTCTTCAGTAAATAAAGAATTGAGATCATATGTTTCTTCAACATGCGGCATATTAAGACCATGTATTTCTTCAATAGGAGGTAAATTCTTAACGTCTTCAGCTTTAATACCTTTCTCTTTCATAGATTTCTTTGCCTCTTGCATATCTTCGGGACTGAGAAATAGAACACCTTTCTTCTTTGGAGTTGGTTTAGGAATAGACTCAGTAATTGGAGCAGGAGCTGGCTCAGGAGCTGGCTCGGGAGGTGCCCAATTATTTTCATTTGTCAACATATTATTCAATAGAATTTCAGCTTCATCCGGTGTTCTTTCCTTGAAAATAGAACCAGCACAACTATCCAGGTAATCTCTGGAAGCATCGGTTAGTCCATTATAAAAGATATCAAGTATTTCAGGTATCTTAAGAGGATGATCAGGCAAAGCATTAAGTAACTTGAGAAGCCTCCCCCAAGCTTGTGGGAGACTCTATTCTTTAATTTGCACAAAGTTGTATATTTCCCTCAAAGCAGCTTGTTTCTTATGAGCAGGGAAATATTTAGCAGAGAAGTAATAAATCATATCCTGGGGACTACGCACACAATCAGGATCAAGAGAATTAAACCATATCTTAGCATCACCCTTTAATGAGAACGGAAATATTTTGAGTATATAAAAGTAACACGATCTCTCATCATTAGTAAACAGGGCCGCTATATCATTTAACTTACTAAGATGTGCCACAACAGTTTCAGATTCATAGCCATAGAACGGATCAGATTCAACCAAAGTAATTATATCAGGATCAACAGAGAATTCATAATCCTTATCAGGAATACATATAGGTGATGTAGCAAAAGCAGGGTCGGGTCTCATTTTATCTCTAAGTGATTCTTTGTTCCATTTAATTAATAACCTCTTAAGCTCATATCTATCTTTGCAAGCTAAAATAGCGGCAGAAGATTCCATATCAAAAAGATAGCCCTCAGGGATAACAGGCATATTTTCATCATCACTATCATCATCGTATTCAGATTCAATAATTTCTTTTTCTCTAGCCCTAGCAATTTGTTCGTCAAGAAATTCACCAAGGGGCATAGTAGTATCAGGCATAGAAGCAGTTTCATCATAAGTATCATGCATAGCAGAAGTGGCATCATCAATAACATGCGACATATCGAAACGAATAGCAGAAGCAGGTGTAGGTGTCGCAAACTTACTCATAACAGAAGTTGAATCA
Source organism: Triticum dicoccoides (assembly GCF_002162155.2). NCBI lineage: Eukaryota > Viridiplantae > Streptophyta > Magnoliopsida > Poales > Poaceae > Triticum > Triticum dicoccoides. The sequence goes on from NC_041388.1 coordinate 210,022,037, forward strand.
ACTGCAGAGCTAGATGACAGTTCCTTACCTCCCCTCGTAGTTGAGGGATAGATCTTGGTTTTTGGATCTCTCAAGTTCTTCATAATGATAAGCAAATATAAATCCCAAGTGACTCAAAGAATAGATCTATGCTCCCCGGCAACGGCGCCAGAACTTAGTCTTGATAACCCACAAGTATAGGGGACCGCAACAGCTTTCGAGGGTAAAGTATTCAACCCAAATTTATTGGTTCGACACAAGGGGAGCCAAAGAATATTCTCAAGTATTAGCAGATGAGTTGTCAATTCAACCACACCTGGAAACTTAGTATCTGCAGCAAAGTGTTTAGTAGCAAAGTAATATGATAGTGGTGGTAGCGCCAACAAAAGTAAAGACATCAAAAGTAATGTTTTTGGTATTTTGTAGTGATTGTAACAGTAGCACCGAGAAAGTAAATAAGCGTAAACCAGTATATGGAAAACTCGTAGGCACCGGATCAGTGATGGATAATTATTCCGGATGCGGTTCATCATGTAACAGTCATAACATAGGGTGACACAGAACTAGCTCCAATTCATCAATGTAATGTAGGCATGTATTCCGTATATAGTCATACGTGCTTATGGAAAAGAACTTGCATGACATCTTTTGTCCTACCCTCCCGTGGCAGCGGGGTCCTATTGGAAACTTAGGGATATTAAGGCCTCCTTTTAATAGAGAACCGGAACAAAGCATTAGCACATAGTGAATACATGAACTCCTCAAACCACGGTCATCACCGGGAGTGGTCCCGATTATTGTCACTTCGGGGTTGCCGGATCATAACACATAGTAGGTGACTATAGACTTGCAAGATAGGATCAAGAACTCACATATATTCATGAAAACATAATAGGTTCAGATCTGAAATCATGGCACCCGGGCCCTAGTGACAAGCATTAAGCATAGCAAAGTCATAGCAATATCAATCTCAGAACATAATGGATACTAGGGATCAAACCCTAACAAAACTAACTCGATTACATGATAAATCTCATCCAACCCATTACCGTCCAGCAAGCCTACGATGGAATTACTCACGCACGGCGGTGAGCATCATGAAATTGGTGGTGGGGGATGGTTGATGATGACGACGGCAACGAATCCCCCTCTCTGGAGCCCTGAACGGACTCTAGATCAGCCCTCCCAAGAGGTTTTAGGGCTTGGCGGCAGCTCCGTATTGTAAAACACGATGATTTCTTCTCTCCTATTTTTTCTCTCCGAAAGCGAATATATAGAGTTGGAGTTGGCGTCGAAGGGTTTCTAGGGGGCCCACGAGGTAGGGGGCGCGCCCTAGGGGGGCGCCCCCAACCTCGTGAGAAGGGTGTGGGCCCCCTGGTCTTCATCTTTGGCAAGGATTTTTTATTGTTTTTTCTAAGATGTTCCATGGAGTTTCAGGTCATTCCGAGAATATTTGTTTTCTGCACATAAAACAACACCATGGTAATTCTGCTGAAAACAGCGTCAGTCCGGGTTAGTTCCATTCAAATCATACAAGTTAGAGTCCAAAACAAGGGAAAAAGTGTTTGTAAAAGTAGATACGACGGAGACGTATCACTTACTAATTGCTCGTGCTTGGGTGCTTTGTGGTGGAGATGGTACTGTGTCAACTATAACTGGGTTACTATCTGCTAGTGTTGGGGTTAGAAGGGGTGTTGCTAGTTCTCTGTCTAACAGGGTAGGGGTACAATCTGCTTGAGTCTGGGTTATGTGTGGTGGGGATGGTTCTTGGGCAAGTACAACCGTGGTTCTATCTGCATCGATGGGTAGCACGATCTTTTCTGAAGACCGTGTTTTTACTCCCATAGATACTGCTGTCACCCCCTTCAATTCAAATGGCTGATAAACAAGAAAAGTAATTGAATAAACAGACATTGTAAGATAGACAGGTCCAATGGATAGTAGGGAAGAAAACATGGCATGAAATAATTCACATTTATGTTGTCTAACCAAACAGGATAACATGACATAATTTCCCATATATGATGGCTAATTAAACAGGATAGCATGAAACAATTTCACATATATGATGGCTAACTAAACAGGATAGAATGACATACTTCAAAATATGATGAGTATGTAAACAGGTTGACATGATATAACTATGTGATGTGTCTATTAAAGTGGTTGGCATGCCATAATTCACAAACATGTTGTCGATGGAAACATGATGGCATGATATAATTCACGGATAGAATGACATAATTCAAAATATGACGACTATTTAAACAGGATGAGATGATTTAACTAAATTATGTCTTTAGAAAATGGGTTTGCATGCCATAATTTAGATACATGATGTCTGCGTAAACATCATGGCATGATATAATTCAAATATATGATTATATGCTAAGCAAGTGAGCAGAGGGCAATCGCATATATGGTGTGTCCACTAAGCAGATGGCTTTCAATATTTTGTATATGATGTACAAACTAAGCATTGCATGACAGCTTATGCATGATATGAGTAACATAACCCTACCAAGTTTGAGCATACACCTGAGGGGAAAAATAGGGCTGGTCATCTGCCTCTGAATCCTCCTCTAAGGAGTTATCTAGAACTAGGAAGATATCTGCTTCAGGAGGTAGCATTATCCGCTCCGAAGACCTTGTTTTCACTCTAGATTTTTTTTCCATCACCAATTCAAATGGCTGGTGCACAAGAAGAGTAGTTGAATATACAAACATTGTGCACAAATGGAATGAGTAATACAAAAAAAGGATGGTATGATATAATTCACATATATGATGCTTGGCTAAACAGCATGGCATTGCATAATTCACATACATAATGCCTTGCAACAAGATAGCATTGCATAATTCACATATATAATGTCTTGCAACAAGATGGCTTTGCAAAATTCACATATATGGTAATTCGACACTAAATAGGTGGCATTCACGCAATGCATGTCTAAACTAAGCAAATAACATGCCAATGCAAGACACCATATGCACGGTATGAGCAATATAACCCTGCCAAGTTAGAGCATGCACCCGGGGGGGGTACGACTAGTCATTGTTGGGGAATGCAGTATTTCAAAATTTTACCTATGATCATGCAAGATCTATCTAGGAGATGCATAGCAATGAGTGGGGAGAGTGTGTCTACATACCCTCGTAGACCGAAAGCGGAAGCGTTTAGTAACACGGTTGATGTAGTCGAACGTCTTCGTGATCCAACCGATCCAAGTACCGAACATACGACACCTGCGTGATCAGCACATGTTCAGCTCGATGACGTCCCTCCAACTCTTGATCCAGTTGAGGCAAAGGGAGACTTTTGTCAGCACGACGGTGTGGTGACGGTGATGATGAAGTTACCGATGCAGGGCTTCACCTAACCACTACAACGATATGATCGAGGTGTGTAATTGTGGAGGGGGGCACTGCACATGAATAAAAGATCAACTTGTGTGTCTTTGGGTGCCCCTACCTCCGTATATAAAGGAGGGAGAGGGAGAGGCAGCCGGCCCTAGGGGGTGCGCCAAGGTGATCATAGTCCTAGTAGGATTCCACGTCCCACGCGGAGTAGGAAAGGGGGAAGGGAGAAGGAGAAGGAAAGGGGGGCCGGCCCCCTTCTCCTAGTCCTAATCGGCCTCCTGCCCAAGGGGGTGCACCAGCCCCTTGTGGGCTGGTGTGCTTCCCTCTTATGGCCGATAAGGCCCATAACTTCTCTCGGGGGGTTCCGGTAACCTCCCGGTACTCCGGAAAAATGTCCAAACCACCCAGAACCATTCTGATGTCCAAATGCAACCTTCCAATATATGAATCTTTACCTATCGACAATTTCGAGACTCCTCGTCATGTCCGTGATCTCATCTGGGACTCCGAACAAGCTTCAATCATCAAATCACATAACTCATAATACAAATCGTCATCGAACGTTACGCGTGCGGACCCTACGGGTTCGAGAACAATGTAGACATGACCGAGACACATCTCCGATCAATAACCAATAGCGGAACCTGGATGCTCATATTGGCTCATATATATTCTACAAAGATCTTTGTCGGTCAAACCACATAACAACATACTTCATTTTTTGGTGTACAAAAATAGGGGCGCATCTTTGTACCCTTTTTTCCTGTGCACGGGCAGTCAGAGCCGCGCCCATGGCCACACCAAGCAGAACGAGGGAGGTGAGCCAAGGTAAGATCAAAGCCCAAGACAATCAAACCAACGCCAAGGCCAAGACCACAAAGAGCAGAGGGACGAAGCAAGTTCCCCCGGCGAGACCCTTACCGGGTGGCCTCTGCGGCCCCGGCAAGACTCTTGCCGGGACAGCTCGCCCCGCACCAACAGAGCGAGCCACCCTTGAGCCCACTGCCCCCAGTGCCATCATCGGCGTGGGGCCAGGGTCGCGAAGGCACCCCTGTGGTGGCGTGTAGATCTTTGTGAAGACATATTCAAGATCAAATTAGAAGACGACGATTCTCGCAAAGATCCTTGCCGGGGACGACAACACGCCATGGCGAGACCCTTGCCGGGCCACCTAGCAAGGCCCTCGCCAAAGACGCCGGCAAGACCACCTCCAAGCCCACGTAAACCAAGCTTCCACCGCCATTCACATGTAGCTGCCAACCCAACCAGCTGGGCAGGCACCTGCGTGGCAACATGCAGCTCCCAGGCCAACTCATCAAGCGCCTGCGTGGCGGCATGCAGATCTTCGTGAAGGCTCCACCACCACGCCAACTCAGCTGCCTGCCTGCCTACATGGCACCGCACGCATCCCTGGCCAAGGCGCGTGTCGAAGCGAGGAGGAGCAGCGACGGACGAGACTGGCCTCGCCCCCATCCCCGAAAGCAAGAGGACACCTAAGCGATGCATTAAATGCACCTTGTCCCGTAATACGAGGGATAACATCGTGTCATGTAAACCTTTCCACCTCCTGTGTGCCACTATGGCAACCCCTTTTTCCTATAAAAGGAGGCCCGAGGCGGCGAGAAGAGGGATTCGGCTATTTCGAACCACACGCTGACCGCAGCTAGTTCGAGAGCTCAAGAACTCTCAGAAATACACCCACCAAAGCAGGACTAGGGTTTTACGCATCCTCGCGGCCCGAACCTGGGTAAACGATCCTTGTGCTGTCTACTAGCCCTGCTCTCCTCGCAACCCTGCGCCCCGGCAACCGTAGTAGGGATTCTTGTGGTCCCATAGGTGTCGTTCCACACCGACATCATTCCCTTTGTCATCGGTATGTTACTTGCCCGAGATTCGATCATCGGTATCCACATACCTAGTTTAATCTCATGACCGGCAAGTCTCTTTACTTGTCTGTAATGCATCATCTTGTAACTAACTCATTAATCACATTGCTTGCAAGGCTTATAGTGATATGCATTACCGAGAGGGCCCAGAGATACCTCTTCGATACATGGAGTGACAAATCCTAATCTCGATCTATGCCAACTCAACAAACACCATCGGAGACACCTGTAGAGCATCTTTATAATCACCCAGTTACGTTGTGACGTTTGATAGCACACAAGGTATTCCTCCGGTATTTGGGAGTTGCATAATCTCATAGTCAAAGGAATATGTATAAGTCATGAAGAAAGCTAATGGATGGGTCTTGTCCATCACATCATTCTCCTAATGATGTGATCTCGTTCATCCAATGACAACACATGTCTATGGTCAGGACACTTAACCATCTTTGATTAATGAGCCAGTCAAGTAGAGGCATACTAGGGACATTCTGTTTTGTCTATGTATTCACACATGTACTAAGTTTCCGGTTAATACAATTCTAGCATGAATAATAAACATTTATCATGATATAAGGAAAAATAAATAACAACTTCATTATTGCCTCTAGGGCATATTTCCTTCATTCATCTGTCTCTGAATCCTCCTCTGAGGAGGTATCCATAACTAGCAAGACATGCGCTTCATCGAATTGCATTGTGTCTGCTCTGAAGACCTTGTTTTCACTCCAGATTTTTCCATGGCCATGTTGGATCGTTGATGCACAGGAAGAGTAATTGAATGTACTAAAATTGATGACAAATTTAATACGTAATAAAAAGGATGGCATGATATAATTCAGATATACGATGACTGGCTAACCAGGATGGCATTGCAAAATTCACATATATGATGCTTGGCTAAACAATATGGCATTACATGGTTCACATATAAGATATAGAAACTAAATAGATGGCATTCACACAATGCATGTCTAAACTAAGAATATGACATATTTTATGTATAAAGTAAGCAATGCAAGGCACCATATGCATGATATGACCAACATCATCATGCCAAGTTAGAGCAAAAGACCTCAGGGGGTAAATAGGAGTGGTATGCTCCCCCTGAATCCCCCTCTGAATAGTTATCTTCCTCTTGATTATAGTCTGGAATGGGGGGAGGGGGTTTGCTTTTGCGCCGACCATGGAGCAACGTCTACATAAAATTTTATTGCCATGCAACGCTCGTATCTTTTGCTCTACATGTTCAGTACCATTGTGTACAATAACTGACATGCATAGGAATAAAACATAGTGGGATTATGTAATGAGTGCATGCACAAATCCAGAGTGATGGTAGCAAACTGTGGATAGACCCAAAACCAATGATAGCAGGCATATAATAGCTTCAGTTAAAAAAATACAGATAATGGCTCCTTTAATGTTTGTTTCCACCCAACATGATACTCATAGTAGACACCCAAGATTAACCCGATAGTAGACAGATAGTATTGATTGCTGCCCCAGTATGTACCCCACAACCATTTAAAAACTAAAGTTTGAGCATTAGTTCGAACCTGACTCGACGTCTAATCAGTGAACAGGACGATAAAGTAGCATGTCATCATATTAAGCGATGCATAATGCAAGCAGAGATGAAAGAGTCCAACCTCTCATGTGGACCCATGTAGTCCTCAAGGTCATCTACATAGTTGATGATGGTAATGCAGTTGTCGTGGCTGCCTGCGGCGGGGAAGAAGATCTGAGGCAGCGAAAGACAATCTAGAGGGCGGATCCCTGTTGTGGTGAACCCTTTCGTTGTTGGAGCAGCTGAGCTGGTTTGGACCACAAGGCAACAGGAGCGAGACAAACCACACAAGGTTTTCTTTGAAACATATTTGTAATAAAAGTAATTCTGTAAGGGCTTGTTTGAATTGGAGGATTCTAACAATGGAGGGATTGGAAATACACAGGAATAGGATAGGAATGCACGTGAAAAGCAGAGAATTTCAAAACACAAGATTTCTGCCAATATGGGTGTTTGGTTCACAAGAATTGGAAGATCACAGGATGCAAAGAAGCATGGTGAGATTAAGCCAAACCACAAGAAAATGTATGGTTATAATGCTATTATGCTACTATCTCTTAGTATTGTGCTACATGAATAGGAATTTAAAAAGGAGGACATGTGGGTATTAAAAGTCATACGGTTTTTCTTTGAAGGAGACACTAAAGGAACAAATCCTATTGTTTTCCTTTGCTCCATTCCTTTGGATCAAATGCATGAATAGTAGTACCATAGGAAACTTCCTAATTCCTATATTTTTCCTTCCTTTTCCTTTCAAGCACTGGTGATTCTAGTAGGTAGGCTTGAACAGGGAAAAACCTACACTCAAAAAATGTTTTTGTGCTACTTCTACTACTTTGGACCTAGGCCACTGCCCTACTAGCTCAACTCCCAGGCCCATCTACAAATGCACAGCTCAAACACGCAAAAATAATTAATGATGGCATTCAAGAGAGTCCATCACAGATAGCTAAGTTGCCTGGTACCTCACTACTTGTCATATAGTAGGAGAACTAATCGTATTTCACATTACTACGTGTGCTCACTGGACAATATACATAACATGTAAAGTAAAAAGTGATGGAACAACTGTCAGTGCTTTGGGAACGGGGGTCCCTAGACATGCCTGCCTACGGCCCATGGCGCGGCTCTATGAGCGGGCCCGTACATCCCATCTTCACCAACAAACACTCAAGACCCTCGCGAGGCGGGCGACACAAGACCTCCTCGGGAGCGCCCTCACCAGGCTGGCTCTCGAGGGGTGGAGAGTTCAAGGCAAGGCAAACCTCGCGAGGTTACAATGACATGAGCCATGACGATCAAGATTGGGCGGGCGTGAGCGCGCACAGTGTCCTTGTTTCCTCTTTGGTGCTAAGGAAGCAAGCGCAGGCGTGGAGTACCGAGGCGTCAAGCAAAGGTTTCCATATCAGTGCAACGACACCATGACCAGCAGGACGACAAGATGGAGGTCACCATGGAGCCCAAGGCGGCGTCACCACCAGAGCCTTTTGCAGGCGAAGACTGCTTTTGTCAGGATAAGCTATACTAGCTGTCCCCTTTCAAATTGGCCATTGTTGGCTCCCTTCCCGCTCAATATTTGGGGAGAAGACCAGGGCCTCTATAAATAGGATTAGCCACCACAGTAGGACGGGGCCCCTCGAACTCATTCAGTTCATCCTCACAACCACCAAGCATAAGAACAGCTCGCCTCAGGAGGTTGTTCTTCCCCTTGTACTATTCATCCTTGTCGGCGTTCTGGGAACGGGGGTCCCCAGACTTGCCTGCCTACGGCCCACGGCGTGGCTCTGCAAGCGGGCCCGTACGGCCCATCTTCACCAGCAAGGACTCAATACCCTCGCGAGGGGCCAAGCCTTGCGAGGCGAGCAACACAAGACCTCCTCAGGAGTGGCCTCACCAGACTAGCTCGCAAGGGGCGGAGAGTTCAAGGCCAGGTGAACCTCGCGAGGTTCCGATGATGTGAGACATGACGACCAAGGCCAGGCGGGCGCCAGCGCGCAAAGTGTCCTTGTTTCCTCTTAGGTGCTAAGGAAGCAGACGCAAGCGCGAAGTACCGAGGCGTCAAGCAAAGGTTTCCATATCAGTGCAACAAGACCAAGACCAGAAGGACGGCAAGACGGAGGTCACCGTGGAGCCCAAAGCGGTGTCACCACCAGAGCCTTTGACAGGCGAAGACTGCTTTTGTCAGGATAAGCTATACTAGCTGTCCCCTTTCAAATTGACCGTTGTTGGCTCCCTTCCCGCTCAATATTTGGGAAGAGGACCAGGGCCTCTATAAATAGGACTAGCCACCACCATAGCCAACAAAGGTCAGATTGAGAGAGACCAGGACAACCACAAGTTCATCGAGCACAAGAACACCTCTCCTCAGGAGGCTGTTCTTCCCCTTGTACTATTCATCCTCGGCCCAAGAGGCAATCCACCACACCACACTGGAGTAGGGTATTACACCAAAATGGTGGCCCGAACCAGTATAAATGTTGTGTCCTTTGTGTTGTGAGTTCGTCGAGTTAGTTCGTAAGATCTTAGCTGAGCTAGGACGTGGATCGGTAGGGGGGAGATCTTCGCGCGCACCCAAGTGTTCGAACCTCTAGGGTTTTGCCGGAACCCGCGATCCGACATTTGGCGCGCCAGATAGGGGTGAGCCAGAGCTTCTCTCCCGCCCGTCGATTCACCAACGCTCTACAGTTCCGATGTTCGGCGACTCAAGGACCAACGCCGACCGCCGGGCAGCCTGGCCGGCCCGGGCGGCGTCGCCTGCCCAGGAAGACCTCAACCCCGCGCTCCAGGCAGCACGAGCGCCACCTGACACTGCGGTGCGTGGGCGGCGTGGCCAGGCGCTATCCACCCTCACCCCACGACAGGTTTGGGCTGCCGCAAGGGCCACAAGCCACACCACGGCAACAACACCGCACACCCGGAGGGAGCAGGCAAACATGCGAGTTGCACTGACGGTGGCACGGGAGCTGCTACAATGTCGGCTGATGCATAGCGGCCGGGATGCACTGCTAGAGCGCATCGTCGAGCTACTGGACACCACGGCTTTAGGAGCGCCTCCCTTCTGTTCTCTGCTCACGCCACGAGCTGCGGCCGGGTCGCCTTGCGGGCCACACCACGCCCGCATGTCTACAGCCGCACTACCAGGCTTCATCGACACCGGTGTGACCAACGGGGCTGCACGCCCGCTCGCGCCCGCGCCACCTCTGCTGGGTGCGGGTACAAGCACTACCAGCTATGGTCCGGGCGGGATGCAACGCTACCATCCTCAAGGCGGCACGCTGGGTCGGGCAACATGGAGGGTGGGGCACTACGGCAAGCTCTTTGAGGCGGTGGCCTCGGAGGTCTATGTGCCCCGCATGGTGGACCAGGAGTATGTGCTGGAAGACGACCCTGGAGGCGCTAGAAGCCGGCGCCTTTCAGGACCCCTCCGGGAGCCTCGCCAACCGTGCTGACAACAACTGCTACAGGGTACCACTAATTCCTCAGGAGCAGGCTTATGCTAACCATGGTACGCAGGGGGATCAGGTCGCACCAGCAGATGGCCAGGGGGCACGGTGGGGGCTGCATGATGGAAGCTCGGACGAAGCCCCTCCTCGGCGCCACACGAAACAAGGCGTCCCCCGGAGGTAGGCCCTCTATTGGGGAAGTGCTCCAGATCCTACCCCCGGCAGAGGACCCGTGGTCACCGAGGGCGCCCCTGGCGTCTGCTCTACCCTCGTTGGTGCCGTCCTGGTCTCCGGTCGTCCCGACGATGGTAGGGGGCGGTGCAATGCGGGGCCCTTGTCTGGCGATATGAAGTAAGGCTCATGCCTGTGAAGATCGCGGCCTGTGACACTCTCACGTAATAACGAGTGGGGATGTACATGCCCCGGAGTCTCAGGAGTGCCGCCCTCGGGCCTCGGGGGCTCCCTCCCATGTCCTAGTGGTAGCACTTAGCTTCGCACTGGTGAGAAGACTTGAAGACAAGAAGACTAGACTAGGTGTCAGACGCAGCCATTTGCTTTGGATCCCCTTTTCTATAGCCTTGACTTCTGGATTTGGATTTAAGTTGGAGTTGAGTTTTCATTTGATGCGCGCGGGGGTGCCTTTTCTCGTTCAAGCGATTTCTTGTTGTCTGGTTCTTGCCTTATTTCGGAGTTCGCACCTGCTGCTTCCCCCACGCGGGCCCCTCGCGAGTGGGGCTGAGTGAGACGTGCACGCGCCACGCGCATGCCACGCCCCGGCTAGCGCTCGCTTATCACGCGGCCCCCTCGGGTGTCTTGGAGAGTTCCTCCGAAGCTTCCAACCTCACGAGCCGGTTTAGGCTCGCCCAGGCTAAGGTAAACCGCAATGACAACTTCGCCCCAAGGCACGTAGGTCCACAAAGATACATATTCAACTTGACCTAACAAGATAAAGGCAGTAGCACATTTACAAGAGGGGCTTCCCCTCCAAAAAATGCTCTTGCAACTTCAAGGGCTACGCCCGAAGCTTCTGTGTGCAGGAAAAATAACTGGGAAGCACGGGATCAGTCGGACATGTCGCTCGTCGCATCCCCCAGATCGCCCTCAGACGCGCCACTGGCATCACCGCCACCATCGCTAGCATCGCTGCCACCATAGATGGCATCACCATCACCTCCACCAGCGCCGCCATCCCCGTCCTCGACCATGTTGCCCGCATCCGCCGCGACCACCACCCCATCGTCGTCGGAAGTGAAGGCCCTGACTAGCGCGCCCACATTATCTTCAACCCATCGCGACAGGTCGCCCCGGATGGCCTCGGGAATGGGAGCAATGGCGGCATCAAAGTCGAAGTTGGGGTCGGCGTTCTAGAGGTGGCTAAAGACTCGGGGGAATGCACGTCCGAGCAAGTTGGCGAGCCCGCTCGGAATGGCTCTCCAGGCGCGTCACCACGTCGGCGAAGAAGCGGAGGTGGCTGGCGTAGTCGTTCGCATGGGGATGAGGAGCATTCTCATCGCAGATATGGCCCAGGGCGGTGTTGGCCCCGTTCCTGAGGTCCTGGAGCATGGGGGTATGCACACGCTCCAACGTCCACCGCTGAAGCACTTCTTCCTTGTTCTGCCGCGCGACGGACTCGGCGTCGGCGACCCGCTGCCGAAGAGGGAGCACCTCGGCGCGGGCAGAAGCCAGCTCAGCCTGCACCGAGGCCAGGGCGGTTGCGGCGGCCTCCTCGCGCCGCTCCACCTTGACCCACCTAGACTTGAGGGCAGCATTCCTACCAGCGGCCCCAGCTTCCACGAGCTTCAGCTTCAGGTCATACCTGGTGTCGAGATCCACGCGAGCCTCGGCCACCCGGCGATCGACCTCCTCCTGGGCCCTGGCCTCGTGAGCGCTGATGTCATCCTCTGCCTGAACAACCTAGCGCTCCCTTGTCTCCATCCGTTCGAGGACAAGGCTGCGTTCCATGGCTTCCAGTGCCAGCGCCTCCTCGCGCTTCCGGATCTCTTCCTCATCGGCGGGCGTCCCCCTCAACGATGCAAGGGCAGCCCTGCATGCCTCCACTTGCTAATCCAAGACGGCGCTCTAGGCTTGGAGCTCCCACGCGCGTTTCTCCGTGGCCTCGCGATGGCGGTCAGCTTCCCGAGCCTCTTCCAGAGCTCGGGAGCAGGCCTCACGGGAGGCTGCGAGGGAAGCCTCGGCCTTCACATTATCAAGCTCGCGCTGGTGGCGCCCGAGGTTGATGGACACCTTCAGCTTATGCCGCTCCTCCACCAGCCGAAGACCCTCGGCCATGAGGCACACGTCCACATCCACGAGCTCTTCACCAAGCCGGTTCATCGCGCCCATCGCCTCCTGAAAGAGCTCGTGGCGAATGACGCTCCTTTCTCGCGCCGACTCGAGCATGCTGCTGACTTCATCCTCCGCCGCGGGGACCGCGGATGGGGCCTTAAGTGGCTCGCCCCCTCTTAGCAGGGGGCTAGGGGCTGGCATCCACCCATTTGCGTGATGCACCTCGCGAGGGGCCCGAACGAGTGAAGGCCCGCTGCTTGAAGAAGACCCCAGGATCGAAGCCAACCAGTCGCCGTCCACGACCAGGGGAGGAACCCTTGGCACGCTTGCTGTGATCGGAGCAAGGCCGCGAAGAAAAGACGGCGAAGGCGCGAGCTCGAGACACCTTGTCGATGGGTCAGCTTCCCTAGTTGACTCCACACCATGAGCAGAGCACGGGCTTGAAGCGCTCGAGCCTGGCAGGAGAAGCAAGGCGAGAGGAGGCTGCTCCTCAGGAGACATTGCGCCCTTGGTGGAAGGAATCCTGAAGAGATATCGTCAGGAAGGGAAACAACACGCGGAGAATCACCAAGATAAGGTACTTACTCATCAACAGCATTGTACTTTCTCCGCTTTAACGGCCTCAAGGCGCCGCTGCTTGGGGACCCTTTCCTCTTGCGGAGCTCTTCAAAGTCCACGCAGAGCCGACCGAAGCGCTGGATGTGGCGGCCAACACGAGGCGCAATAGGAGAAGTGCTCAAAGGGGAACTCTCAGGAGCACCAAGCCGAGAGGAGCCATTAGGTCCTGCCTCGCAGCGACCTGTCAAGGTCTCAGGAGCCCCAGCCTCGAGAGACATGGGCTGTGTCGCCTCCTCAACCACCACCCCAGGGCAAGAGTCGCGAGTTCATGAGGACGACGGATCTAGAGCCCTGGGCGGCATCAGCATCTCGGCACCTTCGCCATCAGCCCCCAGCGGTGCTCGCCCCCCTGCATCCACACTTGGAGCGAGCTCGGCGCCAGCAGCAGGAAGAGGAACCACGACGATGGGGTTCTCACGAGGCCCCACGAGGCCGACTGGACGCAGCCGCCACTCATCAAAGGCGGACTCCTGAAGTCTCATGTGGTCCTTGCTGTTGAGCAACGCCCACATCGGTTGAGAGTGGCGCTGAAGTGGCGCGATCCGGCGCCGGATGAACTCCTGCACCACTATAGGCGCAGTCACATCAAGATCCTTGAGCCACCTCAGCCCGAGCCAGACAGGGGCAAGGCACGAATTTGTAAGCCTTTGATGGCACCAACCGGAGCTGGGAATAGCGGGCGCTGGCGGATAAGAGAACAGGGGGCTGAGCACTCCGACATCAACGAATACCCACCATGTCCGAAACCTGCTCGTGGATGGTGGGAGCTCGAAGTCAATCCCCGCACCGGCCATCGCCACCACGGCCTGAAAGCTCAGGCATCCTGAGCTCTGTTGGGGATCAACCAGGTGCAGCGAAAAGAAGTGGAGGAGAAGGGCCACTGAAGGGGCGATGCCTATCATGGCCTCGCAAACAAAGACGAAGACAGCGAGAAGGGTCACTTATTGAGGATCAAGCTGCAGCATATGGATCTGATAATGCGCAAGCACAACGTTGAAGAAGGCGGAGAAAGGAGGGACCAAGTCGGCCGAAAGGGCGTCGATGAAGAAGGGGACCTCAGTGGCCGCCCGATCAATGCGAGCGCGAGACGCAGGCCAAGCCATCGTCTTTCCCCAGCTCATTGAAGCTAGAGGCAAGCATGTGACGCACCTTGCCCATAGCCTCATCGCTGAGCACCAGCAATCGGCCAACTGCGGGCTCCGTGGCTGGGGGCGCACTAGCCGAAGATAGAGGCTTCTTCCCCTTATCCGCTTGCGTCGGCGCCATGGCAATGGAGTGAGCAGAGCTAAGGTCAGATTGGAAAGAGGAGCGGAGTCTGGGGGGAAGCAGAGGAATTGGAGGAGAATGGCGCAGGCGATGGAAGAATAACCATGTAGACCGCGGTGGCCGTCTAGCCAGGCAGGTATCAAGGCAGCATGGGGAAGAGGAAGCGCCCACGTCCAATCAACCACCACGCGTCGACCAAGGCCGCGGCGCTCCGCGCTTTCCTTTGGCTTCGCCTCGAAGCCAAGCCCGAGCACGCCTTGGGCCCGGGGGCTACTGTCGGCGTTCTGGGAACGGGGGTCCCCAGACTTGCCTACCTGCGGCCCACGGCGTGGCTCTGCAAGCGAGCCCGTACGGCCCATCTTCACCAGCAAGGACTCAAGACCCTCGCGAGGGGCCAAGCCTCGCGAGGCGAGCGGCACAAGACCTCCTCAGGAGTGGCCTCACTAGCCTGGCTCGCGAGGGGCGGAGAGTTCAAGGCCAGGCGAACCTCGCGAGGTTCCGATGACGTGAGCCATGACGACCAAGGCCATGCAGGCGCCAGCGCGCACAGTGTCCTTGTTTCCTTTTCGGTGCTAAGGAAGCAGGTGCAGGCGTGGAGTACCGAGGCGTCAAGCAAAGGTTTCAATATGAGTGCAACAAGACCAAGACCAGAAGGACGGCAAGACGGAGGTCACCGTGAAGCCCAAGATGGCATCACGGCCAGAGCCTTTGACAGGCGAAGACTGCTTTTGTCAGGATAAGCTGTACTAGTTGTCTCCTTTCAAATTGGCCGTTGTTGGCTCCCTTCCTGCTCAATATTTGGGAAGAGGACCAGGGCCTCTATAAATAGGACTAGCCACCACCATAGCCAAAGGAGGTCAGATATAGAGAGACCAGGACAACCACAAGTTCACCAAGCACAAGAACAACTCTCCTCAGGAGGCTGTTCTTCCCCTTGTACTATTCATCCTCAGCCCAAGAGGCAATCCACCACACCACACTGGAGTAGGGTATTACACCACAACAGTGGCCCAAACCAGTATAAATCTTATGTCCTTTGTGTTGTGAGTTCGTTGAGTTAGTTCGTAAGATTTTAGCTGAGCTAGGACGTTGATCGATAGGGGGAAATCTCCGCGCGCACCCCAGTGTTCGAACCTCGAGGGATTTGCCGGAACCCGTGATCTGACAATCCTTAGCCCAAGAGGCAATCCACCACACCACACTGGAGTAGGACATTACACCACAACGGTGTCCCGAACCAATATAAATCTTGTGTCCTTTGTGTTGCGAGTTCGTCGAGTTTGCCCTTGAGATCTTAGCGAAGCTAGGACGTGGACCCGTAGGGGGACATCTTCGCATGCACCCCAGTGTTTGAACCTCGAGGGTTTTGCCGGAACCCGAGATCTGACATTTGACGCGCCAGGTAGGGGTGCACCGAAGCTTCCCTTTTGTAGCTCCGCGTCCCGTTGCTTCGTCGTCTCCATGGCGGACGCTCGCCGCGCTCGGCTTCCCTCGCCGCCCTCATTGGTCAGATGGCTCCCGTCGACGGGCCACCCCGTCGTTCTCCGTCGCGTGCCGCCAACGCCGCCACCGGCCCGGCGGGGAACGAGCAGCAAGTATCGTCGCCGCACCCCTCGGTGCGGTGGGACGGCCACAATGCCACTCCATCACTGACCTCGGCCGGTTCGTCATACCACGCTCGTTGCGCTCCCATGGACGCGCAGGCCGCTCTATGCATGGTGCACGAGCTCCTGCGCTACCACCCCGTCGATGACCTCTACGAGGACTGGCTCGACTGCAACGCCGAGCTTGTCAGCACCGCAGGGGGATCCCCTATGCCGTCCCTCTCGCTGCCTCGCCCTCCGCCAGCCGTGGGCGGTGTGGCCCATGGAGCGCCTCCACCACCTCTACCCCAAGATGGAGTCTCGGTGCCCAGGCGCGTGGCACCACGGCGTGACCTACCACGTCTGGCGCCCGCGCAAGAAGAAAGAAGCTGCAAAGAAGTCCCTCGGTCGCGAGAAAATGCCCCCGCGCTCCTTGCGCCACCATGGTAAGACAAGTTCTCCACCAGCGCAGAGTCTCGGTGACCACTGCAGGCTGCCGCGCCTTCACGCCTGAGCTGCGTAGCGTCGCTTGGCCGGGAAAGTTCAAGCCGGATCCTCCTCCTCGCAATGACGGCACCCCCGACCCCGCGGAGTTCCTGCAGCTCTACGACCTAAGCATCGAAGCAGCCAACAGCGACGAGAGAGCCATGGCGAACTGGTTCCCCATGGCTCTCAAGGATGGCGCCCGCTCCTGGCTCCTGAACCTACCTCCAGGCTTGATCTCCTCCTAGAATGAGATGCGCGACCATTTCGTTGCCAACTTCCAGGGCACTCGTGACCGCCCATCGGCTGCGGGTGACCTACGCCGCATCAAGCAACAACCAGGAGAGACCCTCCAGAAGTACATCCAGCGCTTCAACAACGTTCGCCTCAAGATCCCCAAGGTGACGGACGAGGCCATCATCTCTGCGTTCTCTGATGGCATCCGCGACATCAAGATGAAGGAGGAGCTCGCCATCCACGAGGAGTTGTGCACGTCTCTGGAGCTGTTCAACCTGGCGACCAAGTGCGCAAGAGCTGAGGAGGGGATCCTCTCCCTCCTCGAGCTCCCGGCTGCGGACCCGGAGGAGAAGAAAGCCAAGGCCAAAGACATGCAGCGCAAGGGAGCAGCCATGCTCATGAAGGAGCCGGACACAAAGCGCGGCAGGGACCAGCCCAAGTCATCCAAGAGCAGCCGACCGTTCTGCGCCTTCCACAATTTGCATAGCCACAACACCAGTGACTGTCAAGAGCTCAGAGCCATTCGATAAGGACGCTTCGGTCGATGCCCCGAGCGCAACGACCGGGGCTACGGCCGAGGAGGAGGACGTGGTGGTGGACGCTGGGATGACCATGCCCCGTGCCATGAGTGGCGCGACCAGCCTCGCGAGGAACACTGGCAGGATCAGTC
This sequence comes from Triticum dicoccoides, assembly GCF_002162155.2. Lineage (NCBI taxonomy): Eukaryota > Viridiplantae > Streptophyta > Magnoliopsida > Poales > Poaceae > Triticum > Triticum dicoccoides. Next base: position 210,039,421 of record NC_041388.1, read on the forward strand.
TCACAAGGGCGCCTGGAGGGATCAGCCTCGTGAGGATCGTCCTCAGGGCAACGCCGGTCTCCCTCCACTACCGCCACCACCAAGAAGGAATGACAACCACCATCAGGGAGGGAGTTGAGGCCTTCCAGGAGCCGCCTGAGAGCCCCAGCAGCCACGCCATCGACAACAGCTACAGGGTACCACTAATCTCCTAGGTGAAGGCTTATGCTAACCATGAATCGCAAGTGAACCAGGTCACAGCGCTAGGCGAAGGTTCCGGCGCGGCGGTATCCGTCTCACCAGGAGAGGCTCACTGGGGGCTGCGTGGGAGGGGCCAGGAGCAAGGCCCCTCCCTGTGTCGCACGGAGCAAGGCATCGCCCAGAGGTAGGCCCTTTGCCGGGGAGGCGCCGGCGAGCCTTCCCCCGGCAGAGGACCCGTGGTCGACGAGGGCACCACTGGCGTCCCCTCTGCCCTCGTTGGTGTTGTCCTCGTATCTGTTCGTCCCAATAGTGGTAGGGGGTGGCACAAGGTGGGGCCCTCGCCTGGTGATATGAAGTAAGGCTCAGGCATGTGAAGGTCTCCGCCCGTGACACTCTCACATAATAACGAGTGGGGCTGTACATGCCCCGGAGTCTCAGGTGTGCCACCCTTGGGCCTCGGGGGCTCCCTCGCACGTCCTAGTGGCAGCAGTTAGCTCCCCGCTGGTGATAAGACTTGAAGACAATAATACAAGACTAGGCGCCAGACGCGGCCATTTGCTTTGGATCCATTTTCTATAGCCTTGCCTTCCGGATTTGGATTTGAGTTGAAGTTCAATTTTCATTGATACGCGTGGGGGGTGCCTTTTTTTGTTCGAGTGATTTCTTGCTATCTGGTTCTTGCCTTATCCCAGAGCTCACGCTCGCTGCCTCCCCCTTGCGGGCCCCTCGCGAGCGGGGCTGGGTGCAGCATATGCGCCGTGCGCATCGACACCATGATTGGCACCTGATTCTCGCGAGGCCCTATCGGGCGAATCAGCAGACTCTTCAGGAGTTCCTCGTGAGCTTACGACCTCATGATCCAGTTCGGGGCTTACCCGGCTAAGGTAAGCTGCAACAGCAAACTTGCCGCCAGACCCATGGATTCTCAAAGGTGCACACTCAGCTTGATGTAAAAGAATAAAGGCAGTGTTTGTTTACACGAGGGGCCCCCCCTCTCAAAATGCTCTTACAACCTCTAGGGCCATGCCCAAGCCTCTGTGTGCAGGACAAACAGCTGGGAAATGCGGGGGATCAGTCGGACATGTTGCTTGCTGCATCGCCTTAAGAAGTGCCAATGGCATCGCTGCCACCATCGCCAGCATCACTATCGCCTCCTCGAGCGCCGTCAACACTGTCATTGACCACGTCGCCTTTGTCCGCCGCGACCACCACCCCATCTTCATCGGAAGTGAAGGTCCTGACCAACGCGTCCACATTGTCTTCCACCCATCGCGACAGGTCGCCCCGGATGGCCTCGGGTACAGGAGCGATGGCGGCGTGAAAATTGAAGTTGGGGTCGGTGTTCTGGAGATGGATGAAGACACGGGAGAACGCACGCCCGAGCAGGCCATAGTTCCTCTCTTCAACAAGTTGGCGAGCTCTCTCAGAACAATTCTCCAGGCGCGTCACCACGTCGGTGAAGAAGCGGAGGTGGCTAGCGTAGTCGTTCGCGTGGGGATGAGGAGCATTCTCACCGCAGATGTGGCCCAGGGCGATGTTGGCCCTGTTCCTGAGGTCCTGGAGCATGGGGGCGTGCACGTGTTCCAGCATATGCCATTGAAGCACTTCCTCCCTGTTCTGCCGCATGACGGACTCGGCGTCAGTGACCCATTGCTGAAGAGGGAGCAGCTCGGCATGGGCGGAGGCCAGTTCGGCCTGCGCCGAGACCAGGGCGGCTGTGGTGGACTCCTCACGTCGCTCCACCTCGGTCAACCTAGAATTGAGTCCAACTGTCCTACCAGCGGCCTTAGCTTCCATGATGACTATGCTACTACTCTGTTATGCTTGCATCTGAGTACTTATTCCGCTGCTAAGTAGTTTGTTGCTTAGGAATTTCCTCACTCTGAAATTCCTCAGTGACGAATTTGTAAAAATCGCCTATTCGCCCCCCTCCAGTCGATGGAACACACTTTTAATTGTTATCAAAGCAAGGTACTCCCTTGTTCTGTGTCATTTTGGTCTAACCACCTAGAGTTTTAGTTATGTCGACTACATGCATGATCAAGGTCTTGGCTGGGTGTCCTACCTTCGATGGGATGGACTACCCCTACTGGAAGAATAAGATGCGAATGCATCTTGAGACAATTGACAACGATCTCTAGTATGTTGTGGAAAATGGTGTTCCCTCCGTCACTCCTACCATTAATGTTGCTGATGTGAAGAGATTCAAGCAACTCGACTCTCAAGCAAAGAATATCATTTCTGACCATCTGAGCAAAGGGTAGTATGGCAGAGTGAGTGCTTTAGAGACAGCTAAGCTTATCTGGGATAGGCTGTCCAAGGTCAACGAAGGAGTCTCAACACATCGTGACTCTCGAGTTGACGTTCTTCGCAATCTCTTCAACCGCTTCAAAAGACTTGACAATGAAAATGTTCAACAAACCTTCGATCTCCTCACTGACATCTCAAAGGAGCTTCAAGCACTTGGTGCCACTGACATCACCGACCATGAGGTGGTGAAGAAATTGTTGAGATTGCTTGATTCCTCATTTGACACTCTTGCACTGATGATACAAGAACGTGGAGACTACAAGTCACATGATCCTGCTGAGAGGCTAAATACTCATGAGTTCTAGCTTGCTAAGAAGAGAGATCTCTATGGACCTAGGTATGGTCGGTCTCGTGCACTGAAGGCCAAGGCAATCTCTGAATCTGAAGGTGAAGATTCTGATAGTAGCCGTGGTGATCCTGAAGAACTGAGTCAAGACCTAGCAATGCTCGTGAGAAAATTCTAGAAGTTCTCAAGGCGTGGTCGCTTTGGAAATTCCTCAAGAGGTGATGACTTAAAATTGGATTCCTCATCCCATGACTACAAGAAGAGAACCTGCCACAAATGCAAGAAACTTGGTCACTACATTACTGACTGTCCTCAATGGGAGAAGGAATCAAAGAAGAAGAAATACAAGGATTACAGTTCTGACGACGCAAAGAAGAAGAACAAATATTCAAAGTCTTCATCGTCAAAACCTTCAAAGTCTTCATTTCACAAGAAGAGCAGCTCCAAAAAGGCTTGAGCATTCATTGGCAAGGAAATGGACTCTGATGCTGAATATGAGGAAAGTGAGGAAGAGGAGGCATCTGAGGAGTCAGACTCTGGTGTCGCGATCCTAGCCCTCGCTACTACTTTCGCCAGCAAGTCCATCTTCAATTTTGAGGAAAATGACTTATACATCTCCGTCGTATCTACTTTTCCAAACACTTTTGCCCTTGTTTTGGACTCTAACTTGCATGATTTGAATGGAACTAACCCGGACTCACGCTGTTTTCAGCAGAATTGCCATGGTGTTATTTTTTTGCAGAAATAAAAGTTCTCGGAATGACCTGAAAATCAACGGAGATTATTTCTGGAATATATAAAAAATATTGGCAAAAAGATCCACGTCAGGGGGCCCACACCCTGTCCATGAGGGTGGGGGGCGTGCCCTACCCCCTGGGTGCGCCCCCTGCCTAGTGGGCCCCCTGACGCTCCACCGACCTCAACCTTGACACCATATATTCACTTTCAGGGAGAAAAAAATCAGAGAGAAGGATTCATTGCATTTTACGATACGGAGCCGCCGCCAAGCCCTAAACTCCCTCTGGAGGGCTGATCTGGAGTCCGTTTGGGGCTCCGGAGAGGGAAATTCGTCGCCATCATCATCATCAACCTTCCTCCACCACCAATTTCATGATGCTCACCGCCATGCGTGAGTAAATCCATCATAGGCTTGCTGGACGGTGATGGGTTGGATGAGATTTATCATGTAATCAAGTTAGTTTTGTTAGGGTTTGATCCCTAGTATCCACTATGTTCTGAGATTGATGTTGCTATGACTTTGCTATGCTTAATTCTTGTCACTAGGGCCCGAGTGCCATGATTTTAGATCTGAATCTATTACGCTTTCATCAATATATGAGATTCTTGATCCTATCTTGCAAGTCTATAGTCACCTATTATGTGTTATGATCCGTTAACCTCGAAGTGACAATAATCGGGATACTTACCTGTGATGACCGTAGTTTGAGGAGTTAATGTATTCACTATGTGTTAATGCTTTGGTCTGGTACTCTATTAAAAGGAGGCCTTAATATCCCTTAGTTTCCATTAGGACCCCGCTGCCACGGGAGGGTAGGACAAAAGATGTCATGCAAGTTCTTTACATAAGCACATATGACTATATCCGGAATACATGCCTACATTACATGGATGAATTGGAGCTAGTCATGTGTCACCCTATGTTATAACTGTTGCATCAATAATCGCATCCGGCGTAATTCTCCATCACCGATCCATTGCCTACAAGCTTTCCATATATTGTTCTTCGCTTTTTTACTTTTCCATTGCTACTGTTACAATTACTATAAAATACCAAAAATATTACTTTTGCTACCGTTACTTTTGCTACCGTAACCACTACTATCATATTATTCTGCTACTAAATACCTTGCTGCAGTTATTAAGTTTCCAGGTGTGGTTGAATTGACAACTCGGCTGCTAATACTTGAGAATATTCCTTGGCTCCCCTTGTGTCGAATCAATAAATTTGGGTTGAATACTCTACCCTCAAAAACTGTTGCGATCCCCTATACTTGTGGGTTATCAAGACTATTTTCAGGCGCCTTGGCCGGGGAGCATAGCTCTATTCTTTGAGTCACTTGGGATTTATATTTGTTTATCACTATGAAGAACTTTAAAGATCAAAGAACCAAGATTTTTCCCACAACTACGAGGGGAGGTAAGGAACTGCCATCTAGCTCTGCACTTGATTCACCTTCTGTTTTGAGTAAACTTGTGTCGCCTAAACCTGCTTCTGCTATTAATTTTGATATGTCGCATGTTATTGATGATGCCACTTCTGCTATGCATGGTACTTATGATGAAACTACTTCTATGCTTGATACCACTGTGCCACTTGGTGAATTTCTTGATGAACAACTTGCTAGGGCTAGAGAGAATGAAATTATTGAAACTGATAATATTGAAGAAAGTGATGATGAAGATTCTCCCCCTAGGTATGAATTACCTGTTGTTCCTGAGGGTTATGTTATGGATGAAGAAACTGCTAGAGACTTTCTTGCTTGCAATCATAGGAGTGATCTTAAGAAACTATTAGCTAAGCTGAAACAAAAATCTCTGAATGCTAGAATTAAATATGATCCTGCTTATGCTACTTCACCTATCTTTGTTATTGATAAGGATTATGAATTCTCTGTCGACCCTGATATAATTACTTTGGTTGAATCTGATTCTTTCTATGGCTATGAATCTGAAACAGTTGTGGCACATCTTACTAAATTAAATGATATAGCCACCCTGTTCACTAATGATGAGAAAACTCGCTACTACTATATCCTTCAAATATTTCCGTTCTCATTAAAGGGTGATGCTAAGATATGGTTTAATTCTCTTGATCCTGGTTGTGTGCGTAGTCCCCAGGATATGATTTATTACTTCTCTACTAAATATTTCCCTACTCATAAGAAACAAGTTGCTTTAAGGGAAATATATAATTTTGTGCAAATTGAAGAAGAGAGTCTCCCACAAGCTAGGGGGAGGCTTCTCCAATTACTTCATGCTTTGCTTGATCATCCTCTCAAGAAAAATGAAATACTTGATATCTTTTATAATGGACTAACCGATGCTTCCAGAGATTACCTGGATAGTTGTGTTGGTTGTGTTTTCAGGGAAAGAACTGTTGATCAAGCTAAAATTATATTGAATAATATGTTGACTAATGAAAACAATTGGACACTTCCTGAACCAACTCCTAAGCCAACTCCGAAGAAAGGGGTATTCTATTTCTCAATCCTGAAGATATGCAAGAGGCAAAGAAATCTATGAAATAAAAAGGTATTAAAGCTGAAGATGTTAAGAATTTACCACCTATTGAAGAAATACATGGTCTTAATTCATCACCTACTGAAGAAACACACGGTCTTCATGACCCGGGACAGGTAGTAAAGGTAAATTCTCTCTATAGATTTTATGAAGGTGATATTCCTCATAATAAGTCTTCTAGCCAATTCTTAGATGAGTTTGATAATTTTATTGTTAAACAAGAAAATTTTAATGCTTATGTTGGTAGACAATTGAAACACAATGCTGATATGCTTGAACACTTGGGTGATTATATGGCTAATGTTAAAGGTGAACTTGAACTTGTTAGTAAACATGCTTCTATGGTTACCACTCAAGTAGAACAAGTACTTAAAGCTTAGAATGATGTGCTCGGTGAATTGAATAGTAAGAATAATGACTTTTCTGTTAGAGTTGCAACTAGAGGAGTTAAAGTGACTCAGGAACCTTTGTATCCTAAGGGCCACCCTAAGAGAATTGAGCACGATTCTAAGATAAATAACGTTGATGCACCTAGTCCTTCTAAGAGGAAGAAAAAGAATATTGTTAGGACTTTGCATGCTTCTAGTGAACCTGTTATTAACACACCTGCGAATCCCAATGATATTTCTATTTCTGATGCTGAAATACAATCTGGTAATGAACATGAACCTAGTGATAATGTTAGTGATGATGCTCATGTTGATGCTCAACCTAGAAATAATAATGATGTAGAAATTGAACCTGCTGTTGATTTTGATAACCCACAATCAAGTAATCAACATTATGATAAGAGAGACTTTGTTTCTAGGGAGCACGGTAAAGAAAGAGAACCATGGGTTCAGAAACCCATGCCTTTTCCTCCTAAACCATCCAGGAAAAAGGATGATGAGGATTTTGAGCGCTTTGCTGAAATGATTAGACCTATCTTTTTGCGTATGCGTTTGACCGATATGCTTAAAATGAATCCTTATGCCAAGTATATGAAGGATATTGTTACAAATAAGAGAAAGATACCGGAAGGTGAAATTTCCACCATGCTTGCTAATTATACTTTTAAGGGTGGAATACCAAAGAAACTTGGAGATCCAGGAGTACCAACTATACCATGCTCCACTAAAAGAAACTATGTTAAAACTGCTTTATGTGATCTTGGAGCCGCTGTTAGTGTTATGCCTCTCTCTTTATATCGCAGACTTGATTTGAATAAGTTGACACCTACTGAAATATCTTTGCAAACGGCTGATAAATCACTGCTATACCTGACGGTATTTGTGAGGATGTGCCTGTTGTGGTTGCAAACCTTACTATTTTAACGGACTTTGTTATTCCTGATATTCCCGAGGACGATAGTATGTCTATTATTCTTGGAAGACCCTTTTTGAATACTGCAGGGGCTGTTATTGATTGCACCAAAGGCAATGTCACTTTTCATGTTAATGATAATGAGCATACAGTACACTTTCCGAGGAAACAACCTCAAGTCCATAGTATCAATTCTATTGGAAAAATTTCGACAATTACTATTGGAGGTTTTGAATTTCCTCTTCCTACTGTCAAGAAAAAATATGATATTCTTATTGTTGGGGACATGCATATCCCCGTTGAGGTAACCTAGTGTTATTCGAAAATTCTCCAGTTTCATGTTATTTGAAATGAGTTTGTTAATAAGACCTGATCAACCTTGTTAGTGTATTCCTTTTGATGAGCATGACATGGATGAATTTAGAAAACACAACTCTTTGTACCCTCTTTTTACGTTCTATTATTTATATTAAATAAAGCAAAAATAGTATATTCTGTCTGTTTTCTGAATTATCCATGCAATAAAAAATACCCCAAAAATAATAGTTCTCCAAATGCCCTGAAATTTAAATATGACTTTTTATGGAATATTTGAGAATATCTGGCACTGAGAACATAGCGGGGGAGAAAGCACCTGGCCACGAGGGTCCAAGGCGCGCCCCCCTGCCTCGTGGGCCCATGGTGGCTCCCCTCCACTTATTCCGGCCACCACGCACTCCTTTGTCCCAAAAAAATCACTAACCAGCTCAAGCACGACTTCTAGATCATCTTGCTGCCATTTTCGATCTCCTTGCTCAAAGCTCTATTCACAAAATTGTTTTGGGGGATTGTTCTTTGGTATGTGACTCCTCCATTGGTCCAATTAGTTTTTGTTCTAGTGCTTTATTCATTGCAAATTTTTGCTGCTTAGATGACCCTGTTCTTGAGCTTGCATGTAAAATTTATATGGTCAAAAGTAGTTTTAATGCATGATATAGTCTCTAGGCACTTGTGGGAGTAGTTGCTATCAACTTTGTTGAGTTTGGTTCACTTTTATTTTGAAGTTACTAAAAAAATTAGAAATTTTTCAGAGGAGGAAATATGTTTAGTAAAATGTACCAAGGTAGTTCTTCAAGGAAGCAAGGACCCAGGCCCGCAATGCGTGAGCCGGATGATGAACCACCGAGGGACGCTCAAGTGCGGCCTTGTGAATGGCCGTCGTAGGACTTCATGGATCGAGCAGGAATCAAGGAGGAATTTGACGCATATGTGTGTAATGCTGATCTGGAGAGCTTCGAGGCAGATAAGTGTCGTCAATACCTCCATTTAACTGATTCATTTGTGAGAAGGTTTAAATTTTCATCATCACGCAATTCTCAGACTGTCCTGTTTGATCTTTATGAAAATTCTTATACTATGGACTTAGAAGATTTTGGCACTGCTTGTAAACTTCCACAATGGGGTAGCGCTAGTGAGCCTTGCAAATCTGAGTTTAGAGATTTTCTTGCTAGTATAAATGTGGGGGAGTCTAGAGATATAACACAAGCTACCAAAGGGAGCATTCATTTTCCTGCTATACATTATTTTGCTCTCTTCATAGGTAGGTGCATCAATGGTAAGGATGAAGCATGTCACATGTGTGTCCCTGATCTTAGTGTTCTCAGGAGTGTTGTATTAGGAGATAAACATTATAATTTGGGAGCCATTGTTGCATGTAGGTTGCATAATAATCGTATTCATGGAGATTTCTTTGGTGGAATTTATGCAACTTGTATAGCTAACTTTCTTGAGATACCCATACATGGAGATGATATTGAGTTGCCTCCTTCTTATTTAGATTATGAGGCTATGGTTTGTCATCAGTTTGTTGAGAGGAAAGATCAGTTCCTCCAGTACCGACTAATCTTTGACAGACGACGCACCTATCACGTCGCCCTCCCTGCTCCTACTTTCTTTGACTTTCAGGCAAAGGGGCGATATTTTATAACCAGGGAGAAGGCGACCGAGTAGGAGAGGAGGGCGGAGACAGCTCGCTTCCAAGCTGCAACTCATTAGGCAATTGCCGCTGCATCTTAGTACGACCCCAACTACAACTTTGGATATCCTCCAGGCCAACCGTGGCCATAGACCAACTTAGGCCAAAAGCCTAAGCTTGGGGGAGTACGTATTTCTCACCGGCATTACATTTTTGTTCACACACTCATGCTAGTTGTCGGTGCTCATACTTTTTCACGGTATCATCCATGCTAGTTTATTTTCCCTTTTTATGCTTTCTTCTTGTGTGTTTGATAAACCTTAAGAAAAACCAAAAAAATAGTTGTAGCTTTTAGCTAGTTTACTTTCTTGCTTGTAGTAGTAATTAAAAGAAAACCCAAAAAGATTTCATGTTCTTCTTTTGCTTGTTGGGAGCTTTCCTATGTAAATAGTTTAACTTCTTTTCTTTTCTTTGGGGGTCAATAGGAGAAGACCATGATTAAAATGTGAGTGGCTCTCATATGCATTATTGTTGATCTAACCAAGAGCCCATATTACATTGTCTTCTCTCTTGAATTGAATGCTTGCAGATTCCAGCTTATTCCAATGCACGTGCACTATTGTTATTTTCCACACTATTCGGTCGTGCAAGTGAAAGGCAATAATGATGATTATATGATGAAATGATTGAGATGAGAGAAGTTGGTATGAACTCGACCTCTCTTGTTTTTGTAAATATGATTAGTTCATCGTTCCTGATTCAGCCTATTATGAATAAACATGTTTGCAATGACAATTAGAGATTGTGGTTGCTTATGCCATGCTTAATTAGCTAGGAGCTTATAATGGTTTACCTTGCGTGCCAACATGCTATTGAAATGGTTGTGATGTGGTATGATAGGGTGGTATCCTCTTTTGAACGATTCGAGTGGCTTAACTTGGCACGTGTTCACGCATGTAGTTGAAACAAAATCAACATAGCCTCTACGATATTTATGTTCATGGTGCATTATATCCTACTCATGCTTGCATTCGGTGTTGATTAATTTTAATGCATGTTCATGACTGTTGTCGCTCTCTAGCTAGTCGTTCCCCAGTCTTTTTCTAGCCATCACTTGTACTAAGCGGGAATACTGCTTGTGCATCCAATCCCATAAACCCCAAAGTTATTCCATATGAGTCCACCATACCTACCTATATACGGTATCTACCTGCCGTTCCAACTAAATTTGTATGTTCCAAACTCTAAACCTTCAAATAAACATTCTGTTTTGTATGCTCGAATAGCTCATGTATCAACTAGGGCTGTCTGTATCTTCCATGCTAGGCGGGTTATTCTGAAGAGGAGTGGACTCCGCTCCTCACTCACGAGAAAATGGTTGGTCATTGGGATGCCCAGTCCCATTCTTTATGCAAATCAAATCAAAATAACTGCAAACAAAACTCCCCCGGGAGTCTTGTTAGTTGGAGGCACTCGTTGTTTCAAGCAAGCCATGGATTTATGCTTGTTGGTGGAGGGGGAGTGAGCGAGTCCTGGATTAGGGGGTATCCGGACAGCCGGATTATATCCTTTGGTCGGACTGTTGGACTATAAAAATACAAGATTGAAGACTTCGTCCCATGTCCGAATGGGACTCTCCTTGGCGTGGAAGGCAAGCTTGGCAATACGGATATGTAGATCTCCTTCCTTGTAACCGACTCTGTGTAACCCTAGCCCCTCCGGTGTCTATATAAACCGGAGGGTTTTAGTCCCTAGGACAACATACAATCATACCATAGGCTAGCTTCTAGGGTTTAGCCTCTCTGATCTCATGGTAGATCAACTCTTGTACTACTCATATTATCAAGAATAATCAAGCAGGACATAGGGTTTTACCTCCATCAAGAGGGCCCGAACCTGGGTAAAACATCGTGTCCCCTGCCTCCTGTTACCATCCGCCTTAGACGCACAGTTCGGGACCCCCTACCCGAGATCCGCCGGTTTTGACACCGACATTGGTGCTTTCATTGAGAGTTCCTCTGTGTCGTCATCATTAGGCTTGATGGCTCCTTCGATCATCGATAGCGATGCAGTCCAGGGTGAGACTTTTCTCCCCGGACAGATCTTTTATTCGGCGGCTTCGCACTACGGGCCAACTCGCTTGGCCATCTAGAGCAGATCGAGAGTTACGCCCCTGGCCACCAGCTAAGGTTTGGAAGCTTAAATTACACGGCCGACATCCGCGGAGACTTGATCTTCGACGGATTCGAGCCCCTGTCGAGTACGCCGCACGGTCACGATGACCATGATTTAGCTCTACCATCGGACAGTGTGCAGGAGATCGCACCGGCAACCGCTCCGACCCTCAATTCGGAGCTGATTGCGCCATCCACAGACGGGGGGATAGACCCCGCCACGGAGGCCGCATTCTCAGCGGCGGTCAAGCCGAGTATCGACCTTACCCTTCACGAGAGCCGTGACGCCAAATTGTCGGATTCTTCCCCGGCCACGGACTCCGAATCGCCTGCGCCCGTGCCTATCGAATCCGACTAGGCGCCGATCATGGAGTTCACCTCCGCGGATATCTTTCGGCACTCGCCCTTCGGTGACATGCTGAACTCATTAAGGTCTCTCTCCCTGTCAGGAGAGTCCTGGCCGAACTATGTTCGGCAGGATTGGGATGCGGATGACGAAGAAATTCGCCGACATGCTCGACTTCGACTCCGAAGACATCGACAGTATGGACGACGAGGTGGGAGACGAAGAGGAACCACTGCCCACAGGGCACTGGAAAGCCACCTCATCATATGATATATACATGGTGGACACACCCAAAGAAGGCAATGGCGACGGGACAGCGGAGGATGACCCCTCCAAGAAGCAACCCAAGCGCCAACGTCAGCGGCGCCGCTCTAAGTCTCGCCAAAGCAAAAGCGGTGACCTCGGCACAGGAGATAATAGCACTCCGCACAGTGCCGAAGACGACAACAATCCCCTCCAGCAAGATTTACAGCAGGAGGATGGAGAAGCCAGCCCTCCCAAGAGAGCGACAGATGGAGAGGCGGAGGATGATAATTACATTCCTCCCTCCGAAGACGAGGCAAGCCTCAATGACGACGAATTTGTCATGCCGGAGGATCCTGCCGAGGAAGAGCGCTTCAAGCGTCGGCTTACATTCACGGCAAATAGCCTTAAGAAAAAGCAGCAGCAGCTTCAAGCTGATCAAGATTTGCTAGCTGACAGATGGACTGAAGTCCTTGCGGTCGAGGAATATGAACTCAAACGCCCCTCCAAGAGTTACCCAAAGCGCGGGTTGCTACCCCGACTAGAGGAGGAAGCATTAAAACCTACATCTCCAGCATATGACGCGGCTGATCGGCTACAGAGAGGGATTTCAGCCAAAAACTCAGCCCGCACCCTGACGCCACTCAAATAAAAATGACAAGGCATGGGGAAACACGCTAGACCTGCGAGACGTATTGGAGGACAAAGCAAAACACGCAAGACCGATCTACGGATCACAAGGGCGCGCCACTACGCGAGACGATAACCGTCACGCCAGATACAGTAAAAGTAAATCCGGCCGGGCCGAACATAGCGGACAAGACTCATTCGAGCTGCGTCGCGACATAGCGAGAGGCGCCGCACACCCCATATGCTTCACAGACAAAGTAATGGATCACCAAATCCCAGAGGGTTTCAAACCCGTAAATATTGTATCATACGACGGCACAACAGATCCTGCGGTATGGATCGAGGACTTCCTCCTGCACATCCACATGGCCTGCGGTGACGATCTACACGCCATCAAATACCTCCCACTCAAGCTCAAAGGACCAGCTCGGCATTGTCTCAACAGCCTGCCAGTAGAATCCATTGGCTGTTGGGAAGATCTAGAAGCCGCATTCCTCGACAACTTCCAGGGTACTTATGTGCGACGACCAGATGCCGATGACTTGAGCCACATAATTAAGCAGCCAGAGGAATCGGCTAGGCAATTCTGGACACAGTTCCTGACAAAGAAAAATCAAATCGTCGACTGTCCGGATGCAGAGGCCCTAGCAGCTTTTAAGCACAACGTCCGCGACGAGTGGCTCGCCCGGCACCTTGGCCAGGAAAAGCCGAAATCTATGACAGCCCTCACACACTCATGACCCGCTTTTGCGTGGGAGAAGACAGCTGGCTGGCTCGCAGCAATAACATATCAAAGAACCATGGTACTTCAGATACCAAGGATAGCAATGGCAGGTCACGTCGCACAAACATAAGCGCCGCGTCAATAGCGACAATACTGAGGATACGACAGTCAATGCCAGATTCAGAGGCTCTAAACCCGGTCAGCGGAAAAAGCCATTCAAAAGAACCACTCCGGGCCCGTCCAGTTTGGACCGTATACTCGATCGCTCGTGCCAAATACATGGCACCCCCGAAAAGCCAGCCAACCACACCAACAGGGAATGTTGGGTGTTCCAGCAGGCCGGCAAGTTAAACGCCGAAAACAAAGAAAGGGGCTACATAGCGATGACGAGGAGGAGCCCCGGCAGCCAAACACCGGTGGGAAGAAAAGGTTCCCCCCACAAGTGCGGACGGTGAACATGATATACGCAACCCACATCCCCAAGAGGGAGCGGAAGCGTGCGTTAAGGGATGTATATGCGTTGGAGCCAGTCGCCCCAAAGTTCAACCCATGGTCCTCCTGTCCGATCACCTTCGATCACAGGGACCATCCGACTAGTATCCGTCATGGCGGATTCGCCGCACTGGTCCTAGACCCAATCATAGATGGATTTCACCTCACTCGAGTCCTTATGGACGGCGCCAACAGCCTGAACCTGCTTTATCAGGACATAGTGCGCAAAATGGGTATAGACCCCTCAAGGATCAAACCCACAAAAATGACCTTCAAAGGCGTCATACCAGGTGTAGAGGCCCATTGCACAGGCTCAGTAACACTGGAAGTGGTCTTCGGATCCCCGGATAACTTCCGAAGCGAGGAGTTAATCTTCAATATTGTCTCGTTCCGCAGCGGCTATCATGCACTGCTCGGGCGAACCGCATTTGCGAGATTCAACGCGGTACCACACTATGCATATCTCAAGCTCAACATGCCAGGACCTCGGGGGGTCATCACCGTCAATGGAAACACAGAGCGCTCTCTCCGCACGGAGGAGCACACTGCGGCCCTCACAGTAGAAGCGCAAAGCAGCCTCTTAAGGCAATCCACCAGTTCGGCGATTAAAGACCCGGACACCTTCAAGCGCGCCCGGAGTAATCGGCAACAAGACCGCCTGGCATGTTCCGAGCTCGCATAGCAATGCGGCCCCCACCCTAGTACTAGCCGAATGGCGAAATCCGTGCCACGCGTACATAATTACGCATTGAAAATACCATGGGCATAGGTGGGGAGGGGGGCACGACTACAGCACGCCCCCAAGATGCGGCTCAACCGCACTAGGGGCTTCCCGCTTTGTTATTTTTCTCTCTTTCAGGGCTTTAATCTCCGAAAACCCAGTCCGGCAGTACGGTTGCCGGACACACAATGCAACAACCAAGGAGGCAAAAAGCTATGTCGCACCACGGAACTCCCAGGTGGTCTCTGATAACGAGTGAAATACTTGCTTTAAATACCTTTCCTCAGGTTGCCCTTGGAGGGGACATGTCAAATAGTCCTAGTTTTTGCTTATCGCACTACTTGTATCATTCTGCTTCGACGCACCTTTTTGAATAAACAATGCATAGCACTAGACTATTACTGCATTCTCTCTCTCTCTCTCTCTCTCTCTCTCTC